>NC_081755.1:52516781-52636781 GCF_963082965.1 Carassius carassius
TGGAAACACAGTGGCACGAACTGCTGTTATACAAGTCGCAGTATCTCACACTCCATGATAGCACTGACGTGTCTTTCTTTCTTTACAAAACTAAATGTATTATTATTATTATATTATTATTATCATCATAGTGTCCAGCAGATTCAGAAACTTCAAGATGCTTTAAAAGTCATCTCATGTGGAAACATTATAACATTTATGAGGACATTTCCTTTATTCTAAAATTCTGCTTAAAATGTGATTTAATATACAGAACGTTATCAGACGTCATTTATAATTATGTATTTTGAGAGATTGTATTTTGCTCATATATTGGCAGGAAAATCCAAAGAAAACAAATTTTTGATTGTGATTTTTAAGACATGATGCATGGAGAGTGGGAATATACAAATGTTCTATGTATGTTTTATTACCTTTACATATATTCATTCATATTTGATGAGTTTTTTTTTTTTTCAGTTCAAGTATATTCATCTTACAATTATCTTATGATTTTGGCTATGATTTACAATCTCTGAATATTATATGACATTTTTATAGGAGTGTTCAGTTATACTCATTTATGTCTTCTAGAATACTCCTTGAAGTTTACATTTGGTTTTCCTTTATTTGACAAAACAATGGTCTACTTGATATATTTTTCCTTCATTAAACATATAACAGGGACATCTTATGTTAATGAATGATGTTAATCATATCTGTAATCTTTATCACTGATACTTATGTTAATTGATTTATAATAAACTACACTTTTACGGAAAAACGTTGTCTGTCTGGATCTCTTCTGAGTGCATCAATGAATTTGTTGTGATTTTTTAAGAGCTTGTGTTTGCACAGACCTGGTGAATAAAGCTGATTCTGATTCTGATGTCGGTGAATCAGTTCAGTCACAGTTTTGGATTTTCCTTCATTTTCCTTAATAATCACTCACTGCTCTTGACTAGAAGCTTCGATAAGCACCACTCCATATTTATGTCATGCATTTAAAAATTATGCTTATTTTACATTCAAATATTTAATTTCTGTATTATTTCTTGGATGCAACTTTTAACCCATATGGCTTTTATTTTTGCCAAAATATATTTAAAATATATACTAAATATATGTTGCAAACAGTGAAGGTCAATGAAATATATTTTTGAAGTCTTAAATATATTTAGTTTCAACTTTCATATACCAAAATATATTTCTCAATGAATTTCAATGGCAATAAAAAGCATTTTCTTGGAATGAAATATATAGAGGTCAACATATATTGTTTAAATGCTTTTAAAATATATATTTATATATTTAAATATATATTTTCAAAAGTAATATTTTCTCTTTTTCATATTAAATACAAATATATTTTCTAGTAATATATTTTGGCCATTTTTTTTTTGTATATTTTTTTTAATTTAAAGAAAATGACAAAAATATATTGGTTGTATGTAATATTGTAATATGTAATATCAAATATTTATGTAAATAAATATTTGACAAATATATTTCTTGCCCTTTTTTGTATATTTTTTACAATATATTTAAATGTAATATATATATATATATATATAGTTGTTTTTGAATACACAGTAAAAAAATCCGGAAACATTTTTTTTTATGTGTAGCTGTTATTTTAAGTATTATATCATAATCAATGCATCACAATAATTTTATTTTTTTACAGATAAATCCTGTTTTATTCATATATTTTAATTATTATTATTATTATTATTATTAATTAAATTACATAGAAGTGTATGTAAAAATACAATACATTTAAGTTTAAAGTTAAGGTATTTGATTCTATACCTGTTAGATCGTTAGAAACCTGTTTTGGAAAATATTTAATGCACATTTCTGTGAAAGGTTTTTTTAAAATTAGGATATTTTACTTTAAGTTTTTGTTTGGTGGCAATCATTTAACTGTATACAGAAAAGGTCAACAAATAAATTATTATAAAATATATGTATGTAAATATATATATTTGGTCATTTTAATACATATTTTGAAATATATGTAAAATATATATATACTTTATTTGACCTAGTGTTCGTTATTTTCATATTTGTTCTTATTTTAACACACATAAAATAAAAACAAAATAAAATAAAATAAAAACTACTGTACATCATTATCATTAAATAAAGGTTTGGTCATACTGACAAGCTCTTTGGCAGTTCTTTGGCTAATGCTTACATATCAGTAATATTTTAGTGTCTAATGTTAAGGTTGGCCTAAAACATTTATGGACACATCTTGCATGACAGCAATTAAAAAAAAATAATAATAAATGCCTAGATAGATTGTAAGGGGGTGGTGCATAGGGTTAACATTAGGACATGTCAGATAGAATGAGATATTAGCAGAAAGTTCTGGGAGAAGAATATCTTCTTTCCAGATGCATCCTGTTATTCTCGCAGACCTTGCTCAACATCCTTGATCTAGTGAATATGTCGCATGACATGTCCAAAGAATGTTAACCGTTGCATGGTCATTTTGAAAAAACAAAAGACCCTTACGAAAGGAAAATATATTTACCAATATATTTCTTAAAATACATTGTGATATATTGTAATATATTATTTTCCATTTTTATTTTCTAATATATTATATATTTGAATACATTGAATAATATATTGATGATACATATATTATATTATATATTGCAAAGTATACAAATGATTGCTGCTTTCAGTATATTGCAATATATTGGAAAAATTAAATATATATAAGAATATATGCCTAATATATTACACGATATTTTCCAATATACTGCAATATATTTTTGTTCCATAAGGGGAGAAAAAAACAGAAAAAGTTGATGTAACAAAAAATTAGGCTTCCTATCACACTTAAAAGCAACCGATAACTTAAAAGCTTTAGTTCATCTAATAAATAAAAGTCAGTCTACTGAGTGATAAAAGATCTGTCAGATCATCTAAACATTTTTTTTGCATTTAGCCATACTAATCTTTTTTTAACAATCCTCTTTCCTGTAGATTTAGGTTTATTTTCAAAGCTTTCTACATAATATGGGTAGTATATGCCTCTTAAAGCAAAAGGCAAACATTTATATGCACTAAATCCAGAAACACATACAGTTCATCAACCATGGTGTGAGAGTCAACACATTTTAAATGAGTAAAATATGTACTCTGATTCACATGGCAGCTAACTGACAGTAACTCCTGATATATATATATGTATATATATAAAAGAAACAGCATATGCTGGTTAGGTTATGCTTTGAAGATTTGATGCTGATCACGTGCTGGTCCTAAGCTGGTCTTGAGCAGCTAAACCAGCTCAAACCAAGGTTTTTTTTTTTTTTTTCAACAGGGACGACAGCAGGAGCAGCAGCATAAATTAAGCCACTAAAATTTAAAACAATCATAATGTTTTAATAAAAGATAACGGAAAGTGTTTTCAAGGCAATGCACACTGGGAATTTTTGCTATATTGTTCAGTGTGAAATAGTTTGTTCAGATGACCCAATTTAAAAGCTGGGAGAACATTTGGATATTTTGTGAACAGATACTTGAGTATCTAAGAAAGGTAAACAAAACATGTTTGCTAGCAACATGTTTATAGTAGGGGTGTAACGGTTCACAAAATTCACGGTTCGGTTCGATACGATACACTGGTTTCACGGTTCGGTTCGATACGATACACTGGTTTCACGGTTCGGTTCGATACGATACACTGGTTTCACGGTTCGGTTCGGTACGGTTTGGTACGTTTTAGATACAGCAAAAAGAAAAAGTTGGCAGATAAATTTCCTTGATTTTTAAAAAATGTTTTATTAAAACTTTAACAAAGTATGTTTTTTTTTTTTTGCATTGAACAATGATGGAGCTATTCTTTACCCATCTTCTATGGTGTTTTCTTAGCAGCATACTGTATAAAACAAAAACAGCTCCTTATAAAAAAAAAATGAAAATGTTATATTATTGTAGTAGTTATGAACAAATACAAAGATGTAACTTTTTATATGGAACTCTATAACTCTTTATATTGAGTGTGTTTTTACTCAATTGGTTCTCTATAGGGCTTATGTTTTTTGGAACAAAGAAGAAGTTACGGTCTGTCTGAAATGGGCTCGTGAAGGAATATTGTAACGGGGCTCAATTACATTAAGCATGTTCTTAAAACCTACGTTTTCCACTACAGAGTAAGGCGCTCGCTCACTCAGTACGCGCTGAAGGCTCGTTGCTAAATGGCTAATGCGTTTAACAGACCAGAAATAGAAGATCCTCCAATAACCAACAGGTCTGGTGTTTGGGTGCACGTTGGATTCCCTGTAAGCTATAATGGTGATGATAGAATCAATGGTAAATAGTGAGGTCTCATATCCGCAGCTATAACGTAAATGTAGCCTACCAATCGCCGTGGTGATGTCTTTTGCCCTGTTTGAATCCGTTGGAAATGTCTGTCTAAATGCTGCGGGGATAGTTTGTTGCGTGTATGTTTCTCCTTTTTTCCGTCTTTTCCCAGATACTGACACACTAAGGTGATGTCGGCGTAAATAAGTTGACATGTTTCAAGTATTCCCGCTGGTGTTTTTTTTTTTTTTTGTATTCCCGCTGGTGTACCCTAGATGCAACATATCGTTGTTTTTTTTATCCACCACTCTCTTGCCATCACCATTATAGCTTACAGGGAATCCAAAGTGCACCCAAACACCAGACCTGTTGGTTATTGGAGGATCTTCTATTTCTGGTCTGTTTAACGCATTGGCCCTTTTGCAACGAGCCTTCAGCGCGTAGCCGCGTACTGAGTGAGCGAGCGCCTGACTGAGTAGCCTAACATAAACATATAAGTTGGTGTTTTTTTCTTCTTCGGGGGTGTCAGGGGCATTGCCTGTTACGTCGTTTGGGTTATTGGGCTACCTTCTTGAACGCATATCATTATATTTCACAATTTATTTTATTTTCCAAATATAATTAATTAGTCCAACGAACCGTTCGGTCCATAATGCGTACCGTGTATCGAACCGAAAGCCTCGTACCGAACGGTTCAATACGAATACGCGTATCGTTACACCCCTAGTTTATAGAGTTTTTTGTTCAGTTCACTCAAAAAAATGTTACTGACTTCTAATAAAAATTCTAGTTTCACTTTATTTTGATGGTTCCCTTAACACATACTGTTGACTGTAAGCAGTGTTGCGAAGGTTACTTTGGAAAATGTAATAAGTTACAGATTGCTAGTTACCTTATTTAAAATGTAATAGTAGTGTAACTTTTTCAGTTACTTTATTAAAGTAATGTAACTGATTACTTTTGATTACTTTTTCTAAATTTCTAATAAATGTTTATTTTGAACTGTTAATAATTTTCAAACATTTACACCATGCAGGGTTAACCTTACAGTAGTGCTCAATACTGTCAGACTTTCACCATCCTTCATCACTTGAATTAGGATGAACACTTTTGAACACATCCACCACGAAATCAGACTTTAGTTCTGCCTTTTACTTTGAGATCGATCTGAAGTTCAATGCAGATTTAAAATCATAAGAAATTGTTTACTGTTTTTGAAACCAAATCTTTGCATAACTACAGGAAACACTGCATCTAACACTCATTTGGGGAACAAAAAAGTTAATTTTGAAAATAATAATAAATCAAAGCATATACATCAACTCAAATATCGTTATCTAATAAGCATGTCCAATTCTGTGTACTAAACTCCAGAAACATTGCTGTGTTTTTTAAACATTCCTGTCTCTATGTATACGATATGAAAATAGTTTTCTCAAAATAAGTGAAATTCTCATGAAGGGACTCATGAAGAGCAGTTGTAGAAATTATGTTTATGTGTTCATGTACTCATATATTGAGGCAGCAGAGACTGAAAACACTGCGAGCTTCAGTAGCCCTATGTGTAGTGAATGAAACCGCATGTCTGCACCATTCATTTCTACAAAGGGTGGACTGGGAAATTTTTTTTTTTAAAATTGGCCGGGAAATCTCACACTCATACACCCACAAGATATTCTGAAACATGGACAACCCTTTTTTCTGTATAGCCTTCACATAAAAAAAGGTTTAAATCCTTACCCACACAGCAAAGGAGTCCGTGGTGGACCCACCCTCAAGCCGCTCGACCCCCAGATCCACCTGACTGTCAGATTCATTTTCGCTGCGCTAACAGGATGGGCCCCGCCTGCACTTTTAAACGGTGGACCCAGAACCGATCACATACGGATCCACACTTCGGACTCACTTTAGATAACGTACGCCGTGTGGGAATTAGTCAGGATCTCCTGCGCGTGAAGTTTGGCTGCCAGGTAAGTGTAACATTAAGATATATTTTATTAATATTATATCTGTCATTGAAATATAATCTATCAGTGTAACCTGCTTTGTCGAAGGTTTGTTCGTGGATTTTGGTTGGCATAAGGCGTTGCAGTAGGCTTCAGAATAGCCTGTGTAGCATAAAGTAGACCAGTGCCTGATTTGAATTCCCATTCCCCATATTCCAGGTTTATCCCGGACATCCTATGTTAAGTTGTTTTAATTTGGGAAAGTATCATGTAGCCTAAATTCATCACAGTAACTTGGTGCTAACATTTTGGAGGCACTGAACGTAAACAATAGGCGTTTGTCAATGTCAAGGATACTTCATTGGCAGGACAGGTCCTTCCCATAGACAGTAAAAGAAAAGGGAAACAGTGACCCTATTTGGATTCAACGGAGAGAAATGAAGTCAATTAGAAGCATGCACTTCCTGGGGGTCGAGCGTACTGCACAGACTCAAACTGAGCTTGATGACGTAGTCTTCTAACTGCTGTGCCAAGAGAATTCTGAATCACCCACCGAATCTTGCAGACATTGTTGAATAATTTTGTCCCGTTGCTTTTATGGACTCTCTATGCGCTTCTCCCTTGACTTCATGCCTCCACGTCCCCCCGATTGCCTCATAGACAGTAAAAGATTGCCTGCAAGCTTCTCTTCCTGTCCATACGGTAGTTTCTCTACTGTACGACAGAGAGTCGCAGGTTATGACGCAATCGTTAGCCTATTTTTACAAAAACTGCTTCCACTTCCTTGCTTTACACTTCCTTCAGAGGCTAGGCGAGGCTCCTCTTTAGCATTCGGAGAACACGTAAATGGAACAGGCTAGCAAGTGCAGGTCATTGCGTCATTACAGTATATGTATAATTGTATAATATTAACATTAAATTACTTTGGACAACTTAACTAGTTATTTATAACAGAAATGCCGGTGACGGCAACCAAGCTAACAACTTGGTTTATGACAGTCCGGTTCAATTAGCCATCAATAACGTAATTTGTATTTGTATAATTTATAATATCAATATGGTAGTAATTTGTACTGGCATTTAAACGTTAAACTTTACTTATATTTACTACAGTTATAACAAATGTTTAGTAACGTAAATAAACTTACATTTGAAAGCATATTGCACCATTAACGCTCCGACTCCGCTAACGTCCGACATTTTTTTGAATTTTTTGAACAAGATAACAAAGCTACAAGCATAGGATTGTAGGTGAATTGAGAGCGTGAAGAGTGCAAAGGCTACACATATGCATGCTTTCCTGTATATTGGATATTTTTCGAATGAAGGATTCAGTCCTTGGTTGAAATTCAGAGGATCCTCTACATTGGAACAGTCCTGCGATGGATGTCGATGACGTAGCATCTTCGAAATTCTGGCTTCCGAGTATCCTTCCTTGACACTGAGAAATGCCTAACGCCACTGAACGGACTTGCACATTTGGCTGATTATTGCTGCTGAAATATGGTAGAGTTTTGGTCTGTACTAATCAGTCACATCTGAAGAAAACATTTCGAGTTCTATAGACTGTCAAAAGTTAAAAAGAGATAAAATAGGGGTTAAAGAAGGCGTTTGTGGTTGAGCGAGGTACAGTTACAGCATCAGCTCAATAACCACATGCACATGTGTAAATGAAGGGTTGACTATGGCTTAAATGTTGACATAGTTAACTATGGCTACATTCACACTGTTAGTCCAAATCCGATTATCTTTGTATCTTATTAGAATCTGATCTAAAATAATGATGTCCACACTGTATATCGCAAATGTTCAGTTCTGATTTGTGTGTCCATGCAGTTCTTTGGCAATACGGGAATGACGTTGTGTTGATGGGAGTGTTTACATTTGCGATAGATATGTTGTCTTATTTAAATTTTACAACATGGAAATGTGTAGCCGACGCGCTGGACTACTGCGTCTTGAGCTGCAGAAGACTTCATGGCAGTTGCATCAAGAAGAACGAAAATCTACTCGGCCTCTGAAGTTAGGTTCAGTTTTTTGTGTTTTCTGAGAAACCTGAAAAAAAAATTATTTGGGCAATTATTTTAGGAAGGTGACGATATTCTAAACTCGATGTAAATGGCATTTAGCATTTCTTCTAATGTCGGGTTTATCTAGCAGTCATCGTGCGCTTAAATGGTCTGGGAAAATTCCAACGTTTTTTTTTTTCCCGACAGCGAACGACATGCAGTGTTTCTGTCAAACTGCTAGCCGTACCACGCAAGCGCAGTGGAAAATAAAACTCACAATCCAATGTTAGAAGTAAATTTACTCTAATTTTTTGCTACCTCAACGTGCAATATTTAATAGTTCACATCTGTCAATAGCTAAGAACTAAAAAATATATTACAAAAGTAAACAGACATATTCAGGTTTGTTTATTTCACCTCCCCATTTTGAAATGTGTGTTCCATATATGTACCACCTGGAATTAATCTATCAAACAGTTAATAGTGTGTTGATGGTAGAATCATTTTAGTTTTGCAGAACAGCGGCATATTCATCAAAAAAATTTATTGATTCGCGCTACGTAGCTCATCCCGACAGAACAGACTGAGCTATAATGCCACTTCAGCTGCATATCCATAATCCTAATCACAATTTAACATAATTCTGTTTTCTTTGCAGCTTGTTATTGGATCTTGGGCTGAGGACTGTTCCACCTGTGTGAAGTAATATCAACATTTAGGATATATCACCAATTGCACCATTGTTTCATTGTTGGAGCATACAGTAAGTGACGTCACTGTTAAATGCTATGTAAAAGGTGTTGATATAGACTCTTTTAACAAGATAAACAAAAACAATGCTTGAACCTTCTATTTTGTTCCCAATCTACTTCCTCTGCATTAAGATAACATATGGAATGTTAAAACGAAAGCCTTGTGGGAACAACTATGATGCTGATAATGGAACTCTCTTAAAATGGTCTATAGTAATGTGCTGATTTTTTTACAGAATCCTCATGTCTTGTCTAGTTAATGACACACCAGTTTGATGATGCTCTAATTAGTAATGTAAGGCAAGAAAATTAAGTTTTCTTATGCCCCCATCTGTTAGCGTTAGCTGGCAGTTTGCAAAATTTGGTTTACGTTATACCAAATGCTGTCATTCTTCTATCTACCGGCAGCACTCGATAGCTTCAAAGAACAGGGATATGGGCTGATTGACTCCAAATTACTTGAAGCAGCATTTAAAAATCTGGTTGATTAACCCCTCTCTGGTTGCTTTCTGAAATGTTTCTTTAGAGGAAATACTGTGACTGTGCCAGCTTCTAGCTCCACCATAAGACAGAGGACCCGTGTAGATGTGGGAAAACGACTTGAACAAATTAGGGATGAGGATGACTATCTCAGTCTGAAAGATATGGACACAGAGACAGGGCTAAATGACAGGCATGAAAATGACAATGACAGTGTAGGATTGTTAGAAGACTGTCTCAGTTGTGCAAATGATACCTCAGGTATTGCAGCAGGAGCGGTCTTTCATGAAGAGTCAGACTATACTGAGGGTCTCTTAGCTAGTGGCAGCGATAGTTCCGAACCTGAAGATGAGATCTGTGAGATGTCCTTATCTGACAAGATTGCGGACTGGGCCAGACACATTGGAATTCCATTGGTTGCTCTGAGTGCCCTACTAGGCATCCTTCGCCTCTCCCATCCTGACCTTCCAAAGGATGGAAGGACCCTCCTTAGGACAACAACTAAATATTCCATTCAAGAGAAGACAGGGGGAAAATACTACTATTTTGGCATCATCCATTCACTTAGTAGTACACTCAGTGGGTATGCACACACGCTAACTGATGGCTTAACTTTGAGGCTACAAATAAACATAGATGGGCTACAATTATTTAAAAGCTCAAGTGTTCAGCTGTGGCCCGTCCTGGGTCTCCTGCTCAGTGTCCCTATGAAAGAGCCTGTAGTGATCGCATTATACTCTGGAAAAAAAAAACCTTCATCAGCAAAATAATTCCTCGAAGGCTTCACCAAATAATTAGTTCATCTGGAAAAGGGTTTCTGTTTCGAGGGAAAGACTTTGACGCTTAAACTTGATACAGTAATTTGTGACACACACCAAAAGTAATAATGCCTACCACGCCTGCGATAAATGCACAAACCCTGGTTGACATGAACAGAGCAGAATGAGTTTTCCATGTAAAGATTATGCACTAATCAATGCACTAATCAAATCTTTTAATGACAGGTTAGATGAGATACATCACCATGAGGGGCCACATGCATTTGAAAAATTAGGAAAAGAAAAGTGTGAGCCAAAAAAAAAGCGATCTTTCTCTCTCTCTCTCTCTCTCTCTCTCTCTCTCTCTCTCTCTCTCTCTCTGCCATTAGAAATAAAGCGCGCAGACTCAAGTGCAAGTGCATGCACGGTATTAATGCTTGCAGACGTGATACACTCATAATTAATATATTTCAAATCAGCAACACAATCTGAGGTGAACTGTCACATGAATGTTTTCTAATGTTTTCACATGAATGACGCTCAAATTGCGTTAAAACATATTTTAGGTTGATCCAGCTAGCCACGCATGTGCAGTCTCGAGCGCGTTTCATGTGTCTATGGCAACCAGTGAGGGACAAACCGCACTTTATATTTTCTCCCATTTTTATAATAATATAAATGAACCCTTAAATCTTAAAGTTTTAGTGGTCAGATTCAGACTCAACACAGAGCAGAGAGCACAGAGATGATAGCAAATAAATAAGGTCAGCGGCCATGGTAGTAAACGAGCGATCATTATTATAGTTCAAAAGGGCAAACAGTTATTAAGTTTATTAAGCAAGTTAACTCGAGTCAGAATGTACATGTGCACAATTGCATTTGTCAGCCGTCACCATGACATCAAGTGGAACTTTGAAGCTGAAATAATGAGTGGATTAAGCTTGGACTTGGAATAACGAGAGGAATAACATAGATAACTTTCTTGTCGGAGGATTGTAAATGCTTCACAAGCGGTCAGGTACAAGGAAGAGAGACTACGGCTCCTTAAATTAGGTAAGCAACTGACTTGTAATATCAATTTAAGGTGGAATATGTGACAATCGGATCCAGTCGGGTCTGTGTCTTCCCGGCGGGTTCGGGTCCAGCTTTCAAATAACAGACGGGTCCGGGTCGGTTCGATGTATTACATTACGGGTCTCTTTTGGTTTTGGGCACACATTTTTTGACCCGTGAAGACCTCTAATCAGCATGGAATTCAGGAATCGTAGAATCAGAAACATACTGAAATGTTGCATATTATTGATTGTTGGTCTCTGTGCAAGACTGTGTGTTCATGAGACTCTATTAGTTCAGTTCACATTTAATCATTTAGCAGACGCTTTTATCCAAAGCTACTTACAAATGAGAACAATAGAAGCAGTCAGGTCAACAAGAGAACAACAACAGTATACAAGTGCCATGACAAGTCTCAGTCTAGTACAGAACATATAGCCAGGTTTTTTAATGAAAGACAAGAAAAGAAGGAAAAGTGCTAGTATTAGTTGGTTAAGTGCAGGCGAAAAAGATGAGTCTTTAGATGTTTCTTGAAAATGAGTAAAGACTCAGCTGTACAAATTGAGATTGGTAAGTCATTCCACCAGCTGGGCACAGTCCAGGAAAAGGTCCGTGAGAGTGGTTTTGAACTTCTTTGGGATGGTACCACAAGGAGTCGTTCACTTGCAGAGTGCAAACTTCTGGAGGACACATAAGATTTAACCAGTGAGTTTAGGTAAGTTGGTGCCGTGCCAGTGGTTGTCTTGTAGGCAAGCATCAGTACCTTGAATTTGACCCACACATACAGCAGAGACAGAGACATTCTGTCAGAGACAGAGCCGGGGGGAAGTCGTGGCCTAATGGTTAGAGAGTTGGACTCCCAATCGAAAGGTTGTGAGTTCGAGTCCCGGGCCGGCAGGAATTGTGGGTGGGGGGAGTGCATGTACAGTTCTCTCTCCACCTTCAATACCACGACTTAGGTGCCCTTGAGCAAGGCATTGAACCCCCAACTGCTCCCCGGGCGCCGCAGCATAAATGGCTGCCCACTGCTCTGGGTGTGTGTTCACAGTGTGTGTGTGTGTTCACTGCTCTGTGTGTGTGCACTTTGGATGGGTTAAATGCAGAGCACAAATTCTGAGTATGGGTCACCATACTTGGCTGAATGTCACTTCACTTCACTTCTCTAATCTCTATCCCATGTCAAAATATGAGTTAAAATTGGCACTAGTATGCAAATACTTTTTGTATAGAAAAGACGAATGCTTATTTGTCCTTGAAGGAAGACACAGTTTGCAAAAACTGTGGTCGGAAAGCGGCTGCAAAATGAGGAAACGTATCGAACATGTTTACCTATTCAGAACATCATCATCCCGTGCAGATACAGTTATGTCCCATTTATAATTTAAGGTTCATGGATTATGATTTCTGGGATTTTTTTAGTTTTTAGATGCAAATCTGCATGCTTTGCTGAAATGTGAACTTATGTGTGTAGTGCACCAGCAGACAAGGAGACTTTTCAGGAGGTCCAGTTTATGAAATGAGCCCTCTCTAATTACCATAGTGGAGGATGGTTTGCAACAATTTTATTGGATACCAATGAACTAATACTAAAAAGTCCAGTGCTACCAGATAAGGAGGCTAAGACAACTACCAGACATCCTGCTTGGCCAAAATAGGGTATCCCAGCACCCAGGAGAGGGCATTTTCATTGGTCCAAAAGATTCACCTTTTCCCCCAAACCCCCCTTTTACTTTCATTCTAAGGCCTGGTGACCATGCATGGACTTTCAGCTTTCATGCCACAACATAACACAACACAATGAAAAGAAGCCATACCCCAACAAAATTAGTCCTGTGTGTTGTGGCGATTTCGTCGTGGTGTCCACTACTGGGCCACTGTAAAAAATGGCTACACTAAAAATTCCTAAATAGTATCTTATCAGACCATTTAGAGACACTTTGTAAAAGCAGCACCATGCAGACAGAGAGCATCAACAGTACAGATAGTTCTTCATAAAATTACCATAATCAAATGTAATTATGTTCAAGCATTTGTGCTGTAGTACATTCTAGGGATAGCAGCTATTTCAGAATCGATCTGTTTTTACATGTATCTCCAATTAGCTATATATGGCTGCATTGGCTAAGCTTAGATATTTGTCCAGAGTTGTTGTTTTCTTAATGCAATACATGCATAAGTAACATAACAGTGTATTTATATCAAACACTAAACACTAATGAAACCCAAAATTCTTTATATCTTTAGGGTGTAGAACATACAAATAATAGGCCTAGCAGGGATAAAATAATTTTTTGCTCAGAAGTTTCTAGTGACATTTTGGATTGGTTTCTTCAGTGACACATTAACCAGTTCAACAGCTTTTAGAATTCTTCAATGAAGAAATATTTTATTCAGATGCTCAATTTCTACTATGTGCTGTGTAGATTTTTTTCAGTGCATATCATCCAGTTCAATAGCTTTTTAAAGTATAGTTTTGCTGAAGTGCTCTAAACAAATAAGACTTCACAGAACATGATTTCTCGTTTAATACACACACACACACACACACACATATATATATATAAAACTTGGGATCAATTCAACAACATTGCTCTCTATGTGTTGAATGAACAAACTGGATATTATCTTTCACATCCTTTAATGCATTTTCTTTTGATTTAGCATTGAAGTTTCGAAATGTCATAATCTATTTGCATTGATTGATGTTTTCATTCTTGAAGAACTGTCCATTTTACTGAACCCATCATATTATTAAAGAGACTTTACATCATACAGGATAGAACATGACATTTAACAGGATGTATATTGGGATAAATACATCAAGAGCTTTTGGTAGAGACTCGTTCTGAACCAACTTAAAGTTGAGACCATTCATGACAGTTTGTATCATATATGGCTGACATTTTATATAAATTGCTGGTTAGCTTTTTAAATTATGTTAAAGTTTCATTGAACATAAGTTTCAAAAGGGATTTTACCAGACAAAGACCTTTAAATAGGCCTGAATTGTCTGAAGATATTGTTTCTAAAGACCTTCAGAACCTTTTCAACCCAAAATTAGTTTTAAATGGAAGCTTGGGGATAACAATACACATTCAGTCACATTTATTCAGTCACATCATTTTTTTTTTACTTGCACTGTTTTAAGCAGGCCATGATAATGTGGATACGCAGCTGATTGATTTGGGCCACAAAATCATGCTAGCACAATTTTTTTAACTGTATGCTTTGTTTAAATGTGAACATATGTGTTTGTATTAATGTGAGACATTAGCTCCTCTGTCTTCCTTTCTCTTTACTAATAATACTAATAATAATATACTTTTAACTTTATTGGGCAAATTTTTTTGAAAAAATTAAATAAAATCTGTACAAGTGATGGTGTCACAATGGTCCTGACACTTTACACATTGGTTGATGTATTTTTTCTTTCAATTGTCAAAGTACATCCAACTGCGAATACACAAAATAAAAAAAGATTCAAACTGAGCAATGTTGAAAAGTGTCCTTTTCGTGTTTAATAATGGAAAAACGTGTGTTTAATAAAGTAAATTATTAATAAAGAATAAGGAAAAATATTACTCTCTACCTAAACATAGCACTGGAAATTTTTAGGAAATCTGTTTTATGAAAAACTCATACATTAAAGAGTTGTAATTTGTTCTTTTAATTTATCTAAAAAAAAAAAGCCATTGAACTGTGAGGCATCTAAAAAAAAAAAAAAACATAGAAAACAATGATTGTAGAAACTGAACATATAGAGCAACTAATTGCACATTACAGACTTGTAGTGTGTTCTTTAGGATCAAATAAATATTTAGCAACTTGTTTTGGAGCAGTGTGACCCTTCTTTGGAAAGTTTTTGAATTGGATAATGTGTCATTGAAGAAAACAATGAAACACGCTGATGGTACAAATTGAATAAATATGTGAGGTGCAAATGTTTAAATAACCATCTTGAAAAATGTTTTGCTACTAATTTTTTAACTGTTAACCTAAAATAAATATTCTGTTTGCTGTCATGCTTTCTGAGTACTTGTCAGTAATCTGATGGATTCAGTACCATGGAAAAGTGATATTTCTGTAGGACTGTAAACATCATTTGATGCACTTGAATTGTAATATTGTGAAAGTTTAATATTAAACTTAACTAATAAACTAAGTCATAGAACAGGCAAAAATAAAAGTTTAGCCATTTTTTGCATTGATCACCTGGAGAACACTGTTACACTGTTAAGTCAGAATCACACTTAAAACCAGAAAAACTGAGGTGAATAAAACAGCAAGACATGGGCTGTAGCATGTTCTGTAGGGTCCAGACAAGATGTTCCAACTTGCTTTGGAGCAGTCGGCCCATGCTTTCGAAACCTATTGAAATCAAACATATGTCATTGATAAACCAACAAACCAACACCGTTCTTGTTCATTTTGAGGAAAATAAATAAATAAAAACAGTTGTACAGTGAAGTGCAGGGGATTACAATCATTTTCCACTTATCTGGAATGTTACCAAATTACATTTCATGTAGGCTACATGTTCATTTTTTCAAACAATAATTATAATGCAATTTTTATTGTTGCTAAGGGAAAATCTATAGCATAAGAAGATATGATGTGAGTGATATTTGCTGGCACATCTGTAGTTGGCTAAAATGTAGTTGGCCGTTTGCACACAATGAAAAAAAAACGTATAACTTTTTAGACGGTCCCTATCTTGTTTGCCACACTAAGTTGGACATTCAACGTGTGCCAATAAATATGCCATTAAAACAATACTTGGCCATTTTTATCGATTGTGAAAAAGTAGTAGGTTGAGAATCATGTCGCTGAATAGAATTAGCAAAATATTACTTTAGTGCACAATAAATTGGAAAGTTATTGTACGCGGAAGTCCGAATGTGTGAAACCAAACTTTACCTCAGTTTAGATGGTTTCCACGAATATCCCGCAGGTTGAATATGATAGCTGATGTGGTTTGTAATATTTTCTCTGTAAGTTATCTGTTCCTCTGAATCGAAATGCTGGGACAGAGTGTCTTCAGTAGTGTATAACTCCTCCTCTTCTGGCTCGTTGTCAGTAAACAAAGCGCACTTCGTTCTCGTGTTGAGACAGGCGCGCACGCTAGAACTCGGAAAGAGAATCCTTCAGCTTGCATCGTTTATTTCTGGCCAAGGATCCGCTTAAGGTATGGAATGTTTCACATTACCGAGTTGTTGTTGGTTTGTTCGGGTGCATGTTTTTTTTTTTTTTTTTATGGTTTGTACTTATGTTTGGATCAATCTCTGTACACTTCGGCAGATGAGCTGGCAGGCTGTACACTGCAAATAGTTAGTTAAAAATAAATAGTGCAAATAAGAAGCATCATCGATTGTGCATTAATCACATTGCTAATTGTTGAACGTTTAACTGTGAGAAAGCCATTCTGCATAAATGTGAACAGCTTGTTTGCATGAGTTATGAAACTTGATAAGTTTGTTTACGTTCTCTCTTTGACAAGACTGCGCATGCGCTCGAAGTTGTTTACAGTTCTGCGTGTAGGCAGTGCTCACGCGGACAGTTCATGCAGCCTCGTGCACACATTCTTTGTGTGTTTATGTTTTCTATTAGACATACATTCCGCCTTATACAAGTACTGAAATTTTGTATTTTCTATATGCTTAATATTTTGCATTTACAGAACCACGTGTCTATGCATATTTAATGAAGATAACATTTTGTCTTATAATTGATGAACATCTACAAAACCATGCAGATTTCCAGCAGCTGGTAACGGCATGTGGAGGAAAGTTTCACTGTTTCAATTAACAAGAAGAAATTTAAAGGTCATTTCCAAGAACTACTGCAGAAGGTTAACGGAACGATGGAGGGAAACGGAGGGGAATTTAAACAAATGACAAAGAGGCACAGCATGACCAGCATTGTCAATTGTGAGTTGTTTTGTTGTTGTGACATTACATCACTGTTTTACAGAGATAAAAGTCACAAGAACCAGGTTTGGGCAAGTATTATTTCAGAATAAACTTAGAGAGGGTTACACATTATTTAATGAACTCAGCTCACTATAACAGTTGAGTAATAATGCTAACCATCTTTACTCATCTCTTGTCTTGGGTGCAAAAATCTTGAATTGGAACATTCTAGATACTAAGCATAATAAATAATTGATATGTTATTTGTTTTGTTGGCAGTTTTTAGTCATTAAGATAAACAGAAAACTAAATTAATATTTAATGCATAACATAACATAATATTTAATCTATAACATCAGTAGAAAACATGAACAGCTGGCACAGCTGTGTAGAATTATAATGTGACGTTTAAAAAAACAAATCTTATTATTTCTGTTCCAGTTCTCTGATGCACAGTGATGAAGGTGAATCAATGGAGGGACTGGATCCAAACACAACAAAATCTCATTTAATAATAAAACAGAACAAAAACAGAAAGCAAAATGATAGGGATATCAGCCAACTTCACAAGGAACCAAAAAAAAGAGAACTATATATTTACAGGGGAAAACAGCAAACAGAAACCACCATTTCAAAATGAAATCCCCTGGAACAGAATGAATTAATTGTTACAGACACAGTGAAATATGTCCGAGTTCCTCGCTTTATTTGGTTGCTGATATAGCACATAACTGAACTCCTGCGCAGAATGAATGAACAATGAGCGATATCTGATGAAACATTGATTTGATCTTTCTGTTGTAGTTTCAGGAGAGTCTCCAGCAGAGGATCCAGATGTGATTCCTAAGAGGAAAGACCAGATCAGGCCGGTTCTGCTGGGAGAAACTGGATCTGGATCTCCAGCTGTTTCAATCTCTGAAACGAAACGGAGCAGCTCAGAAACCAGTGTCAGGATGGGTAAAGAGATCTCACTGATCCACACACCTGGATTTACTGATGACTGGCATGAAACACATTCAAGAGAACTTGGATGAGTTAGCGGCGCACAAACGGGTCACTCCTGGAAAGCAGAGTTTAGCAGATTAGCCTCGACACAAGAGAGGTTTGAGGAGATTGTTGCTTCTCTTCTATAGTTTTCAGTGACTGACGCAGAGACCCGAAGAATAAAATATCCATACAGCCTGTCAACTTACCATCTACTTCATGCGCATGTAGATCAGCTGTTTTCTGTGTATATGCATAACTGCTGTAGTTTTCTTTCTGAAACATGTATTACCAACAAACCTTGGGTCTGTAAAAGATGTTATTGTGGCCGAGGAGAAACTAGCAACACAGAAGATGAAGAGTCGTTCATAATGTAACAGAAGAACAATCATTCACGATGTTACATTAAATCTCTCAGCTTTAGCGTGTTAACATGATTGTTTAAATGTACGTATGTAATATATAGTGTTCTTTTAGATAGCTAAAGCTGATATTTTTTTATTTAGATGATCTTTGTACTTACACTAAAGTGATTATTTTTCAAAAAGTCATGTAGTGATATGATTTGCATCAGTCCCATGTATCACATGTAACCTTATTTCATACTGTTAATAAATCTTTTCTATTTTAAAAGATGTGCAGTCTAGTTTTGATTCAGTCTTAATGTCTAAATGTGCAATATAGTCTAACTCACACAAATTGTTTCTAACTGCTTATTTCTGCCATCGGTATAAAAACAACTCATCTGACCACATTAATGACATTTATATAGTGATGGAAATAAATAAGTTTCATACACACTGAAGTAAATCATTGAAGCCTTATATTCAACTTGTTCTGCATTGGCACAGTTTACATGAAATGGAAATCGTACACAATTATAATACGATCTGCACGCTTTACTGAAATGTCTGTTGACACGATTGATTACATGACGTCTGACTTTTGGTCATTAGTTCCCTCGCTTCTGCTTCACAATCAGGTCAAAACACGCTTCACAAACAGAGTAAAATAAACCATGATGTTCACATGCAAAACATTCATATTCAAAATGTACTGTTTGGCTCTATAAAGCTGCTTTGACACAATCAGTATTGTATAAAGCGCTATATGAATAAAGCGACTATTCTTTTTTGTATGTGTTCAGTTGCTGGCATTCTCCACATTACTTTTTTTCTCCCTTAAAAACAAATGTGTCATTTCTGATGCTCAATTTTACCGAACTAATAGCTGTTAAAGACTATTTGAATTGAATTCTGACAAAGTACGCGCTTGTATGTGTTTGTAATGTTATGCGAGTCTGCTCATGGCTGAAAATAATTTATGAAAAACAAAATAATTTCATGTACTCTTCAAAAATCTCCTCATCTGCAAGGGATTTCAGAATGTGTTTTTCCAGGTTTGATCTGTTCCTTTTAACGCTGGTATGTCAGACTTCATCAGGTCTGCCGAATCAAAAGAGGTTTTGTTGTACAGCTTGCAAAATGAAAGGTTCAAGTTTGCTGCAAATGGATTCACATAATATGAATGTTTTTGTTGCTCCTCTGCAGTAGCTCTTGAAAACGCTGTAATATTGAGGTTTCTGCCTCTCAAGATAAATTCTTGGATCTTTTGTATTCCTGAATTCATTGTGAAGTTCAGTAAATGTGTCACACACATGTAGACAAAGATCCACAGTGAACTAAATGTCTTGTTCTCATTGTTATATTTTCTGATGCAGTTTTGAACACATGCTGTCATTTCTTGAATGTAGCTGTAGTGGTAGCCTAGTTAATCACCCAGGCAATCTATATGTTTATAATATGTCTCATGTTGCCTGTCTTGCAAAAGAGCCAAGTCATATGTTTCTGACAAGATTTGTGTGACATCTTTCCAAAAGTCGATGTCTTTCACTGGAGGCGTGTCTTTGATCAGGTCAGAAATCATTGTGCTTTCTTCAGCACATGTTCATCTGTTTTTATATTTTTTAACTGCAAAGCAAGTTTCTGAAAAGCTTATATTCATAATCTCTCTTTTTTCAATCCAGTGTTCTTTTCGCTCTTTTTATGAGGTCATCATAGAGTTCTGTAATTTTGGTCTCAAATCTTCTTCTCCATTGACTAAGAATTTCTCTGTCTGTCAAAATAAGACACCAACGCTTTTTGTACTGCTTTTTTTGTCTCATTCATGTCAAAACAACAGATCATTTTCATTTACCTCATGTATTCCATTGGCAATTCTGTTATGGAATCTTCTCAGTTTCCAAGTCCAGTCACTGTATTTGGTTTCTAGTCTTCTATACACTGCAATCTCAAGAATGTTTCTGAAGCTGAACACAAAGTTTTCATTCAGCAGTGCGTTCCACAGATCATTAAGGAGGCTTTTGAGAGAACAGTTTTATATTTTCCTTTCCGTGTCTCAATGATGGTTGACTCATCCTCAGTAAGAACACAAATGAGTGGCTTTCTGTCTCTGTACAGGTTTTGTATCTTTGCGGTGTGTCTGTCATTCCTGTGCAGTCGTGGCAGAAGAACAACATCGACTGAGCTCATGTGAGTGAGGATCTGCAGCTGTTTCTCATGTTCTCCTGCATCACCGTGTAGATTACAGTGTTTGTTGATTCTGGAGCTGAAGATCTTCTGGATCTTCTCTGTTTCTGCTCTGTCTTCATTATTGAGAGGAGCATCAGGAATAATGATGATGAAAACATGAACTCCAGGATGACAGAGAGACGTCTGACGCATCACTTCCTCTTCGGAGAGACGAATCAGAGCTGGAAGCTCTATCACACTGATCTGACGATCATGAAGATCCACGTCTGATCTTCTGTCTGTCTGCTGCAGGATCTGCTCTGATACGGAGCATTTTAACATCATGTCACTCCCACACACAACCAGATTCAGCTTCACAGCCTCTGAAACTGACAGAAACATCTTCATTTATCACCAGAACTAGTGTTGCATGATATATATTGGCAGTAAGAAGATATTGTGATACCCTGCTTTTAAAAACGGTACGATTGCACATTTTACTAGAAACAGTACTTTAAGAATGCATTTTGATAAGAGCCATAATTCCTGAGTAAAACACTGTTTATTTATAGGGCCCTATGATTATAAAAATGTTCACTAGTAGTCTGGAGATATTTTAGTCCAGTATCGCATTGAAGTCTAAATGTTAGTATTGTGACAGCACTACTATAAATTACTATAACACATCATCACACTCACGTCTCTCTGTGCTCTGTCTCTTCATGGTGAAACGCTGTGAAGTTAAGAGATTGTAGTGATTTAAAGAAATGTTAATTCATCCAGACAACAGTATGTGAAGCTCCTTCACTCTTCTGTCTGTAGTTTGTTCAGTTTTCTGTTGGGAATCTATAGATCATGAAGATCGTCCTGCAAAACTGCTGTGAGTCACAGGTTTGATTCACACTGAACACACTCTCATATATGACAGAAATAAGACACTCTCTGAATTATATAAGTAAGGAATAGTTGATGATGGGCCGTTGAATTATTAGAAAAATAATGCACACTCATGTGCATGATGTGATTGCGTTACTGTACATGCGCTTTTTGTGGCCCTAACTTTACGTCCGGTAGAATCAACAAGAACAGCCAAGTAGTCCCTCTTATATTCTAGATTTATTTCACACAAACTGAAATATTTCAAGAGTTTTTTGTTTTAATTCTGATGGTTATGGAAGTGTTTTAGCTCTGTGGGCAGGTGCTGAAGTCCTCCTGGAAATGAAATCAATATCTCCATAAAGCTTGTCGGCAGATGGAAGCATAAAGTGCTCCAAAATCTCCTGGTAGATGACTGCATTGACTTTGGACTTGATAAAACACAATGGAGCAACACCAGCAGACGTCACGTCACCCAAATCATCTCTGACTTCAGAAACTTCACACTGGTCTTTGGATTCTGTGCCTCTCCATTCTTCCTCCAGACATTGATTTCCAAATGAAATGCAAAAGTTACTTTCATCTGAAAATAGGACAGTGCAACAGTCCAGTTATTTTTCTCCTTATCCCAGGTGAAATGTTTCTGACGTTTTTTCTCTGGTTCAGGAGTGGCTTGGTTCTAGTAATGTGAAGGCTGTAGCCCTTTTCCTGAAGACGTCTGAGTGTGGTGACTCTTGATGCGCTGACTCCAGCTTCAGTCCACTCCTTGTGAAGCTCTCCCAAGTTCTTGAATCGGCTTTTCCTAACAATCTTCCCAAGGATGTGATCATCCCTGTTGCTTGTGCACCTTTTCTTATCACACTTTTTCCTTCCAGTCAACTTTCTATTACTATATTTTGATACAGCACTCTGTGAAAAGCCAACCCTTTCAGCAATGACCTTCTGTGTCTTCCTCTCCTTGTGGAGGATGTTGATGATCGTCTCCTGGTCGTCTCCTTTTAATTTTCCTAAGCTGTAAGTCATAACCATCAGAAAAAAAAGAAACATTTCAGTTTGTGTGCAGTGAATCTACAATATAAGAAAGTTGGATTTTTTAATTAAATTACAAAAAAAAATTCTTTTTGAGGCAAAAAACATACAAGATGAAATGAAAAACACATCAAAAATCTAATAGACTAATTAAAGATAGTCTTCCTTCACAAATACAGTGATATAAAAAGTGCAGTACGTGCTCATGTTTATTTCAGGAAAATCTGTCGGTTTTGATTTTGTGAGCGCCACAAATAAATAAATTTATGAGAAACACATCCCACAGCACAACCACCTGAGCTCAACTTCAGTCTACTCATCACCTTAAGTTTTAGGCCCAATCCCAATTCTACCCCTTAGCCCTTCCTCTTTGTCTCAATTCTCTTTTGGTTGGAGGGGAAGGGGTAAGGGGAAGGGCCAGATAGCCCTTCAAACGAAGATTTTTCGGGACCACACTTCAAACCAAGGGGTATGAATTATCTCGGCAACATGGCTGCCTGAGCGAACAAAAAGACACATAAATGTAAGCTTTTTATAGGCCTAAATAAAGATGTTAATGAAAAGTAATCATTTGTTTTATGTTACATTCAATTGTGAGTTCATATTAACGGTCATGTTACTCAAAGAAATGTTTGCAAGAAATCGCTAATATTTGCTAACGTCATATCATTACAGACAGCATGATAGTGCCACAGCATATGTCTGATCAGGGCGATAACTGCCGTAGACATTGATGGGGGCTAATCCCCCCAATAATTAGAAATCGCTAAACCATTTTCTCAAATATTGCCTATTCGAGAGAGAGAGAGAGAGAGAGAGAGGGAGAAATGGAGGTTGCATGTATTCACGTCTGTGCGTTTCTCTTTTTAGAGTGAGTTTACTTAAAAACATCGATTGTATTCTCTCATCGCTGGAAAATATAATGTAGCGATTCAGTATTTAAACTGTATTTAATAAAAGTCGTGGGGCAGCGTTGACAAGTTTATTTTCTCCTGGATGTGTGAGCTGCGCGATTTCTGATATGTGTGTGTGTCAGTAAGCAGCGCATTAATACAGAACGATAATTAAAGGCTCTAAAGCACACCAGCAGCACACCAGTATATGTGTGTATTGTAAGAGCTAGACGATGAATGATGACGTGTGTTGGCATAGTAGTGGTGTCCCAATCCTTAGGGGAATATTTTCTCCCCTACCCCTTGACACTCTGTTTGAAGGGACAAAGGGAACGGGTATAAAATATAATTGGGATTGGGCCTAACTTTTGTGTTTGTAGACGACGCCATAGCAGACCGATAAACACACATAGACCGGAAGTTAATTTCGGACCAGGCGCGTGCACCTGATTAAACCATCTATAACACAGATTAAACTGAGAGAAGTTTAAGAGAAGTGTGTTGAACTCATCAACACAGTCGAATGCATCTCAACACTGAACACAGTCTTTTACTCACAGATTTGTTTCTCGTTCGTTTCTGTGACTGAAACGAAATTGAAACTGTCTGATGTTCCTGCAGCTCACACACTTATTAATAACACTGATGATTAAAATAAACTCATGTTTTAGTGTATCTGATGATTAGATTTCATATTACATATAGAGTGTTTATAAGAAAATCTGCTACCTTTAGGTTTCATCATGTTTAGGCCTTTCTGATTATTTCCTTGTTGCAGTCGTGAGAGCAGGAAGCGATCTGTGTGTGTGTGTGTGTGTGTGTGTGTGTGGAGCGAGTCAGTGACGTCATGAAGCTAAACACCTTCCTTCTGTCAGATTAACAGCAAATAAGTGTTCAAACTACAGTTGTGTGTTTAAAATCACACACAATGTAGAAAATTAATTCATGCACTATATACAGAAGTAGAAATATATAGGCTAGAGAGAAAAAAGTATGTAATTGTTTGAATGAATGTCCAGATATGTTATTTATAAGAGTGCAGTTTACAAATGTTCAGTTATCTACAGTATGTATTAATCTGTCAGTTATGAAGGACAATGTATAGGGAATATTTTTACTGTTCAGGTTGGCTATGGCCTCAGGGAGAAAAAGATTTTCCTGAAGCTCTTCTAATCTTCTGTATTTATTCAAGAATATAATAAATATATTTTTAAATAAATAATACATAAAGGTAACAGTAATAAAATAATAATAATAATAATAACCTTTGTATTATTTCTATCTTGTGTTGAAAACAGTGAAGCAAGATGCATTAGGTCTCTATGTTGAGCTTTAATAGCAAAAGTTGCTAAAGCATAATTTCTGACTGATCACTTAGAAATGTAAGCAATGTAAAAACAATAATAAATACATGACTTGAAGAAATCTGTCTCTGTCTCTGGGGAAACTATTCAGGTCTTTACCGTGTTTCACTAGTTTCTTGTATTTCGTGTAAATACAGTGTATCTGAAATAATAAAGCGCAAATGAGAAGTTAAAGTTATAAATGCGCGAGCGTCCAGCAGAAGGCGCCAAATCTGCTCCAGCGCTCACTGATGACGCTTCCGCTTCCGGAGTAACGGACACACAGTTCAAATCAACGGAACTGAATTCGTGAAAATTTATAGCCTCGCGGGGATTTAGTCTGCAGTTTAATTCACAGAGATGGAGCATTTGTGATTGACCCGCGCGATATGAGGAGTTTGAACACAGTCACGTGAGTGCTCTTGATAATATTCAGACACAGATGTTGTATATGTGAACTCGTGTTGTATAGACGGTTTCATCGGGCGCACGCGCCTGGACCTAAGTTAACTTCCGGTCTGTGTTATGTACATCGGTCTGGCTGCAGTGCCTTCTACAAACGCAGGTAAAGTCAAGGTGATGAGTAGACTGAAGTTGGGCTCAGGTGGTTGTGCTGCGGGATGTGTTTCCCATACATTTATTTATTTTTTGGAGACTCACCACAATTTTAAAACTGATCGATTTTCAAAAAGGCTTCGTTAAATAAACATGAGTAACGTTATGTACTGCACGTTTAATAATAATGATTCCTTACATTTATATGTTTAAATATCAAACCGAGGCACAGGTGTTTTTATATCGCTGTATTTCTGAAGGAAGACTTGCATGTTATATGCCTGATAAAGCAGCGTGTGAGCGTACTTTGTTTACAGCTGTTACTGGGGAAACCTCCATTTCTCGCGCTTTATGTCTGTGCTTTAAAACATCTCCTATTGGCAACGAATTAATTTGCATTTTCATTAAGTCCGCCTGATCCACGCAACAAAATTTTGTTTTTTATAAAAAAAATATCTACTCTAGATGGGACTTGGCTCTTGTTATTGATTCTATTTGGAAGTCTACCGGAAGTTAAGTTAGGTCCGCAAAAGCGCGCATGCGCAGTAACGTTTGTTTATGTTGTTGCCGTTGAAACCGTCTATATGTGAACTCGTTTACATGTTAATCTAAAACTATCTGAAGTATTTTACTGAGTTTAGGTTAGGAATCTCTTGCGTTCTGGTTTTGTATTTTGTATAGTTGATCAGTTTTATTAGATGTTTTACACAAATATCCATGGTTTGAATATGATAATTCACTTTCAGAGGCTGGTATGGCTTGTAAGTTATTTGTTCCTGTTTCTGGTTTGTCATCCTGCACGCTGTAAATATAGTTTGGTAAAACAATTCTAAATTAGTGCAAATTTAAGGAGCATCATCAGTTGTGCATGAATCACGTTACAAACAGGTATTCAAAATATTTGAGCATTTAACTGTGAAGATCAAGCCATCCTCCTACGTGTGAACATTAGACATAAATAGAAATACACAGTAGAGATGGAATATAACACTAATAGAAGAAAAACTTAAAAAATAATGAATAAATAATTTAGAAGTAAAGGGGGAAACATGTGCTAGTTGTTTAAATGAATGTACAGATATTATTTACAAGTGTGCAATTTAACAAAGGTACAATTATTGGATGAAAGATAAATCAAAAAGATAAACGATGCAGATTTATTTTCACAGTTGCTTTTGCTCATATTGTGCCAATATTAGTGAAGGGCACTGTAAATAAATGAATCATTAAGATGTATAAAAAATTAATTAGTAAATCTAGTGAATACAAATTAAAGAATAACAATAAATGTAAAAATAAGTACAGAAAATAATACATAAATGGAAAAAGTATTTAAAAAAAAATTCAGGATTAAATATTATAACTGTTGAATCCAATAGATCCAATAAATGATGTGCTTTAACTGTGCAAGGTCTGCAAAGACAAGACGAAGACATTAAGAAAGAGAAGAAGAAGGGAAAACACAGAAGAAGAACAGGACAGAAACTATGAAGAGATTGTCTCCAAATCAAAAGATCAGATTAATTATATAAAGAAGAGATTAATGAGATGATTGTATTTAGTGATTTTCGTTGTGAATCAGAATTTGTTGAGGTCTTAAACTCAGAAAGGCCTCAGCTCCGTGTGTAAGTGAGAATGGTGTTTCTACATCCTGTGAGCCAGAAAGGAACAGATATTTCTCTGAGAATTAGAGAAGCTGCTTCTATATTTTATTTCTATAAGAGTGACATCTCTCATTTTGAGAGATATACAACTTTTTCCACTTTTGACATAATTTATAGCGATACATAAGTAGCCTGCTGTAGTGTGATTGACAGTTCTATATTTTTATTTTCTAATTTTCATATTGGATTTTCTGTATTTTCCCAGTGTTGTATTTGCACAGGGGTTGGCCTTCAGTATTTTCTCTGTGTATATATGTAGAGCATTCCTCTAACAGAGGAAGACGATGAGCAGTTAGAGCTAGTCTTTCCTACTTCTTTAGTAGTATCCTTTCCTCTGTTTTCTTCTCTTGCACCTTCCTAGTGTTTTGTGCTTGTGAAACCTCAGGCGTGAGAGCGAGAACCCCAGGGATCTTTTTAAGAGAATCTCTTTTACTTGTTACAGACAATTCATTCCTCTTTGAGTAAAGGTTTATTTTAATTCGTAACAGACAGCTTTAATCTTTAAATGCACTTGGTGACACTGTCAGATGTTCTGTTGAGCATGATGTTGCTGTTATTTGCTTCCCGGTCTCATGGCATAAACGTACCTGGGTCAAACACTAGAGACAGTAAAACTCAGACACCTTTTATTCCTTTTCACACAAATATACAGGGCTTTGATTAAAAAAGCGTCATTTTTGGACAATTACTTGAAGAATATCATGTTATGACTGGGAGATTTAAAAACCGATGCGTTTGAATGTTCGCTTCGCACATATTCAGTTTCATATCTATGGGTTTCATCAACGGTAGGTTTGTTTGCTAGCTCACGGAGACAGACTTAAGAGGCAAGGAGATCCGGTTTTAATCTTTTGTAACCACGGTTCAACAAAACAATTAAAATCTGCATAAAACTAAGTTGAAATGACAGTTGCATTACCAAATGTGTTTTTATATCAGTTTTGCATTTAACAATATCGAGTAGGTTTAGGGTTGGGTTTGGTGAAGGGCACATTGGGCACATGATAGAGCATTAACTTTTACCCACATAGCAAATGTCTTGTGGCCCAGATCCGGGCCAAACAATCACTTTTCTCTCTGCCCAAATGCTGCAAAGAATGATGGCCCTGAAGTGACCCAGAACTGGATTAAAGACAAGGGCAAAACATGGGCTGTAACCGGCCCAAATCTCAAACAGTTAATCACAGTTAACTAGCCCTGATCTGGGCCAAAACAGGTTTCATCATTGGTGCCAATTCTCAGCCTTAAGTAAACCAGAATCCCCAAATCTGAGCCACACTTGAGCCTTATATAGCCCAGACCCAACCCAGACAGCAAGCAGTTTCGGCCCAGATCCAGCCCACATCTCGGCCAACACTATGTTGCTATCTGGTAATAGAGAATCTTAATATTTCATATTATTACATTGTGTATTACTATAATCACCATCATTCTTTTTGTGACATTCCTTGGTCCCAGACCGCATCACCGGAAACACGGCATGTCGCAATCTCTGACGAAACCGGCGAGAGCCAATGAGCGTTTGATATCGTTGCTGTAAAACTTGTTGTAAAACTTCTTAACGGCACATTTTTAAATTGTTACTATAGCTACAGAGGAAGGAGATACATATCGTCAATGAATGCGGTTTGAATTTGGATCTGTTCCTCACACCAAGCATCACATGGATACAAAGAATTTAAACTTTTATGATCATTTTATTTAATGCTTGTGCATGACAGCATACTAATAAAAATGATGTGCCCCCACTCTCTATTATAGATCAGTGTGTGTCCCATAGTAAACCAAATAAATATTACATGATAACGGTTAAATGATCTCTCTCTCTCTTTTCATGTAAGGATTCTAACATTATTTGTACCAAGAATAATAATATAAAATTATAATTAAGTGTGGTTTAATGCACTTGACTGATTTGCTTAATTTTGAAATGATAATGTCTCATTCTGTTTTGATTTGCCATTTCACAGACTTCATTTTTAACAATAGTACACTTCATTAAAATGTCTGTGATCTTTTAACCATTATCATGCAATATTGTATTTATCTTGTTTATCGAGGGTCACACAATATGCTGCCAGATCTTAGCCTGATTTGGGCCACATATCACTGGGCTGATTTGGGCCAAACTCCTCCCACCAACAATAGCCTTTTTTACCAAACGATGCTGATTTTTGAAAGCACCAAAACAAACACGCCCATTCCCCGAAAGGACTTTGCCCCTATTTATCTATTTGTAGTCCATCTGCTAATATCAGTCTGTGCACTTAAATTAAGCGCTCTCTTCTCGCTATCCTTAGAAGACATGCCCCTTACTTCTGATTGGCTACAAGTGTGTTTTGGGACTCGGCCTGACACTGTAGTCAAAAGTGTTTAAGTCAAATATAATCTAATATAGTAATGTTATGATTCACAAAGAGCAGTCCCTCCAGGATTTCGCGGGCCTTTTTTGTGATTGTTGCGGCCTAAAATGCTTGATGTTGCGTGAGCTTTTCCAAAAAATTGCGATGAAAGTTGCGGTGCTTTTTAGGTTTTTATTGTGATTATACTGCGGAAAACACAGAAGAAGATTTTCCATTTTTGTAATTATAATGAGTAATATGTTAAATATTAAATTATTGAAAACATTATGAAAAAAACATTAGTTAAAAGAACAAAGACACTGAGAAATGATCCTATAAACAATCTTACCAATATGGCAAATAAAAGATTACCAGGATTACCAGAAAAATGCAGCAAAATAGGCTTTACTTATCCAAATGTGCTTCAAAAGTTAAAGTGCACAAAACAGCACTACATGAAGTAAAACATGAATGTCTCAGCCTTCATGTAAGTAAAACAAAACAAACATTAGTACTAGTACTGTGTGCAGGCAGTCTCTCCTGAAGACTACATTAAATAATAATAAACTAATAATATAAATGGCTCATATCAGAAATAAAAAACAATCTCGGTTCAAAATTTGAACAGAACCTCACAGCTTGATGCTGAAGATGCCTAAACAATGGAAAATAAAATACAATTTTGGCACCCATTAACTTCTTGAATTATCTAAAAAAAAATATAAAGTGCACACAGTCCTTCACTGTAAACATAACACACTTTCGGTAACACTGTGGAGAACTTAAGGGTATATAAACACTAACTCCAAATTCAAAAGGTGTTGATACATTCCTGGTGTCAGCACAACACAACATACAAAGATGACAAGGTTAAACACCTAGGCCTCATCAAAAGACTCATCAAAGTCCTCCTCAAAGTCTTTGTCCTCAAACGCTCCACTGGCAAGCCTCTGGTTATGGTACAGAAAGACCAAGGCTTTGAGGTTGTCATTTGTGACCGATCTCCTTCGGGTTGACAACACCAGCTTGTAGATGCTGTTACTCCGTTCAGCATCTGCTGAGTTCACAATGACAGATTTGTATCTTATGGCCAGGCCACTGAGTATAGGCAGTCTCTCTTTAAGCCCATCCCAGAATATATCTAGATCTACAACTCCACATGCTGCAGCATGGACTGCAGCTGGACCAAGGCGTGTGAAGTAGGCATCCAGTTCATCTTTAGGCACATCACTGAAGCCTGGGATGGATTCGTAGCTGGACACACTATCACTCATAAATGCAATGTGACGAGGATCAAAGACCCTGACCTCTTTCAGGAAACTAATGGCAGGTTGCCCATCAGAAATGTACTTGCTCAGTTTGTCCTCTGCATTGATGTATGCCTGTTCCACTCTGTTCAGGATCTGCATTTTTAGCAAAATATAGATCAAGTCCCTCAAAGTATTCTGCGCATGTTTCATAGCTGAGCTCTTTGTTGGCCTCTAACTTCATATGCAGATCCTCCAGGTAGTCAAAAGCTTTGGTGACTATAAGTCCAGAAGTCCAATTAACACTGCACTTATCTGCCATGATGCTGATCTGGACCTATAGACTTTCAGCCATATTTGGATCCTGGAGTATATCATGGAGTCTCTCCACTGACTGGGGTGTGGTTTTTCCACAGGTCTTTGAATAGAAAAAATCAATTGAGTCAAAATTATGTTCAGGCAATCAATCACAAAAACACATAGTATTTCATTCATCATTTTGGACATTTTGTCTATTTCTCTGTGTATGTGTTGTATGTATGTCTTTGGTGGAACTGAAATGTATATTTGCCTGTAAGGCGCCATTGAGACTTTTTTTATATATATAATCAGAATCAGAATCAGAATGAGCTTTTATTGCCAGGTATGTTTACACATACGAAGAATTTGTTTACGTGACAGAAGCTCCGCAGTACAACAGAATGACAGCGACAGAACATAAAACACATAATAAAAGAATATAAAAATACAAAAAATACAAATAAGTAGACAAGGAATGACAATATACAAATTGACAATTGTAGGCAGGTATATTACAAAAATGCAGTTATGTATGTACATGTATATTATGTGCAAAATTTAAGTGTATACTAAGTATGTGTGTTAGATAAATTAAGTGTGTGTATATAAATATAAAGTGTAGTGTGTTCAGTGTGTATCAGCTGTTCATAAGATGGATTGCCTGAGGGAAGAAACTGTTCCTGTGTCTGGTCGTTCTGGCGCTCAGTGCTCTGTAGCGTCGACCAGATGGCAACAGTTCAAAGAGGGAGTGTGCTGGATGTGAGGAGTCCAGAGTGATTTTAACAGCCCTTTTGCTCACTCTGGATAAGTACAGTTCTTGAATAGATGGGAGAGTTGAACCGATGATTCGCTCAGCAGTTCGGACTACCCTCTGTAGTCTTCTGAGGTCCGATTTAGAAGCTGAGCTGAACCAGACAGTTACTGAAGTGCAGAGGATAGATTCGATGATGGTGGAGTAGAACTGTTTCAGCAGATCCTGTGGCAGGTTAAACTTCCTCAGCTGGCGAAGGAAGTACAACCTCTGCTGGGCCTTTTTCACAATGGAGTCAATGTGAATGTCCCACTTCAGGTCCTGAGAGATAGTGGTGCCCAGGAACCTGAATGACTCCACTGCAGTCACAGTGCTGTTCATGATGGTGAGTGCGGGGAGTGCAGGGGGGTTTCTCCTGAAGTCCACAGTCATCTCCACTGTTTTGAGCGTGTTAAGCTCCAGGTTGTTGAGAGTGCACCAGACAGCCAGCTCTTTAACCTCCTGTCTGTAAGCAGACTCGTCACCGTCCTGAATGAGGCCGATGAGTGGGGTGTCATCTGCAAACTTCAGGAGCTTGACAGAGGGGTCCTTAGATGTGCAGTCATTAGTGTACAGGGAGAAGAGCAGTGGGGAGAGAACATAGCCCTGGGGAGCTCCGGTGCTGATTGTACGGGTGCTGGATGTGTATTTTCCTAGTCTCACTAGCTGCTGCCTGTCTGTCAGGAAGCTGTTGATCCACTGACAGACGGAGGTGGGCACGGAGAGCTGAGTTAGCTTGGGCAGGAGGAGGTTTGGCATGATCGTATTAAAAGCCGAGCTGAAGTCCACAAACAGGATCCTCACATAGGTCCCCGGTCTGTCTAGGTGTTGCAGAACATAATGCAGTCCAATGTTTACTGCATCGTCCACAGACCTGTTTGCTCTGTAGGCAAACTGAAGAGGATCTAGCAAGGGTCCAGTGATGTCCTTCAGGTGGGCCAGCACCAGTTTTTCAAATGACTTCATGACTACAGATGTTAGAGCCACAGGCCTGTAGTCATTTAGTCCTGTAATTTTGGATTTCTTTGGGATGGGGATGATGGTGGAGCGTTTGAAGCATGAAGGGACTTCGCACAGCTCCAGCGATCTGTTGAAGATCTTTGTGAAGATGGGGGCCAGCTGGTCAGCACAGGATTTCAGACAGGCTGGTGTAACACAATCTGGGCCTGGTGCTTTTTTCCTTTTCTGCTTCCTGAAGACCTGGCGCACCGCATCCTCGCTGATCTGTATTGCAGGTGTGGGGGAGAGGGGGGATGCAGGAGGTGTGAATGGTGAGAGTGCTTGATTGGAGAGGTGTTCAGGATGGGTTGCAGGAGCTGTTAATGGTGTGAACGGTTGTTTGGAGAGGTGTTCAGGGCAGGTGATGGGTGTTCTTTCAAACCTGCAGTAAAACTCGTTCAGATCGTCTGCCAGTCGTTGATTTTCCACAGTGCTGGGGGGTGGTGTCTTGTAATTGGTGATCTTCTTTAGACTTTTCCACACTGATGCTGAGTCATTCGAAGTGAACGGAGTCCTTATTTTTTCAGAATAATTCCTCTTTGCCACTCTGATCTCCTTTTCCAGTGTGTATTTAGCCTGTTTATACAAGACATTGTCCCCCTTCCTGTAAGCATCTTCTTTGGCCTGACGGAGCTGTCTGAGTTTTGCAGTGAACCACGGTTTGTCATTGTTGTAATTTATTTTTATTTTAGTTTTCCCTTTTGAATTTAGAGTCTTGGTAGGAATACACATCCTCACAGAAACTGATATATGATGTTATGGTCTCTGTGAGTTCTTCCAGATCGGTGGCAGCAGCTTCAAAAACACTCCAATCAGTGAGGTCAAAACAAGATTGTAAATCCTGCTCTGCTTACTTAGTCCATCTTTTTACGGTCCTTAATACAGGTTTAGCTGATTTTAGTTTCTGCCTGTAGGTCGGTATAAGATGAACCAGAAGGTGATCAGAACGTCCCAAAGCTGCTCGTGGAACAGAGTGATATGCATCCTTTATTGTTGTGTAACAGTGATCCAATATATTACTGTCTCTGGTGGGACATGTAACATGCTGTCTGTATTTTGGCAGTTCACGGGAGAGATTGGCTTTATTAAAGTCCCCGAGAATGATTAAAACAGAGTCCGGGTGTTGTTGTTCTATCTCTGTGATGTGCTCAGCGAGTTTCTGTAAAGCCAGACTTACTTGCGCTTGCGGAGGGATGTAAACACTAACCAGAATGAACGAGTGAAACTCCCGCGGCGAATAGAACGCCTTGCAGTTGACAAACTGCATTTCTAGATCAGGACAGCACATCTTCTTTAACACAAATACATCTGTACACCACCGTTCATTGATGTAAAAGCATGTCCCGCCGCCGCGTGATTTCCCCGTTGATTCTGCGTCGCGATGCGCTCTAAACAGCTGAAAGCCCGGCAGATTGAGCGCGCTGTCCGGTATGGCGTCATTCAGCCAGGTTTCCGTGAAACACAGAGCAGCAGAGTGTGTGAATTCCTTATTTGTCCGAGAAAGCAGAAGGAGTTCGTCCGTTTTGTTGGGTAGAGAGCGTAGATTTGCCAGATGGATGCTAGGCAACGGCGTTCGAAATCCACGCTTCCTGAGTCTGACGAGCGCGCCAGCTCGCTTTCCCCGCCTGTGCGTCCTGAAGCGTTTGATCAGCGCCGCTGCTCCTCCGATAACAATATTCAGTAAAACGTCTGAATAATTGAAATCCGGAAAAACATCTTGTGGTGCGTTCTGCCGAATGTTCAACAGTTCATCCCTGGTAAAACTGATTGGAGGAATATAACTAAAGACAGGACAAACTAACAAAAAGACAAAAACATATGCAGAGCACGTCACGGAGGCAGCCATCCTGTACCGGCGCCAAGTCAAGAATAATATGGCGCTGTATAAATAAAACTGAATTGAATTGAATATATTTGTAATACTTTATTATGAGCAAAGAGGATGCCACTTACATCAATTTCCTTCTCAATAAATTCCTTGTATATTCCGAAGTGCTCTGAATGGTACTGTACATCAGTGAACCATGAGTTCCATCCAGTTGCTCATGGATTTGGAGCCATGGTTGCTTTCCTTCCTGGTGGTAGATTTTTTTTGTCATGAATTGAAGATATCTTCTTTTGCGTGAGCCAGCATGGAAGAACATTTGCGAGAAACTCCGCATGAATGAATTCAATTGATCAAAAGGTCTCCGAAAAGCACTTCCAACAAGCTTCATAATATGAGCCATGCATGTTACATGCACTGAATTTGGGAATAAGGACTTCAGCGCAGCAGTATAGGCCTTCTTCATATAGGCTGCATTATCAGTGTTAAACACAATGACATCATCATTATCAATGCTGTATTCTAACAGCCATTGACACAGTGGAGTGGTTACACTGCTCAAGGAACACTGTGTCTGCAAGGTACGCCAAAATTCTTCCAGACTCATCCTTCTCTAGTGGTGCAATTCAAATGTTCAGTACACATCTCCCCTCTATATCTGGAGTTTAGTCACAAATGACTGCAACAGACCTTTTGGTTAGATTAGTCTTGAGAGATTCTTTCTCCTGCAGGTAGACATCACCCAAGTATTTTTCTTGGAGCTGGTGGCTCCCAGGAATCGCTCCACTATTGACAACCTTCTCTTTGAGGAACTTCCTCAAAACAGGGTGGTCACTCTTTGAGAGTGGAATATTTACAGCTGTACATGTGGCTACCCAATTTAAACAAATCTAAACAGAAAATAATAAAAACATCAATACATCAGCCACATTCAGGGATGGTATTGTAGGTGTATGTATGTATCTACATCCATCTCTCTATCTCTCATATATAAATCAAACACATACAGAGATATCCATTAATATACTGACTATCATTTCCATTAGTTTAGTCCTGCTTATAATCGAACAAAGTTGTCTGTTTTCTCTCTTCAAAGAGAGGAGGAGAGACAGGGAGAGGGCTATTGATATGCACATCAGCGCAATTACATGATAACATGGGCGTAGGTTTGGTCACAGCTTTGGTGGGGACACCCCCATATCCCAACCCCCCACCCGGAATTCTTTAATGGTGATTTCCTTTTTTATTTCAGACTGTTGGCAATACAGAATATCACAATACAGAAGTGAATCTACTTCAACTCATTATATTGTATCCTGACCCCGATATACCATCCTGTATACTGTCCCTAAAGAGCTAGTATAACAGTATAATCTCAAAAATGCACTCTCAAAAGAAAAAAAACACCTGAGACTGTAATGCTGAACAACCAAACGTTTTATTAACATAAATTATTATGTACATTAGTATTTACACTAACAAAAATACTCTGCAACAAGGAAACAAATCTAAATAAATATAATAACCTTTTTCTATTATAAACACCATTTACCCTCCAGTACACTCACGTTTATGCTGACTGCAAGATTCTAAGTTAAGGTAACGTTACAGGCTAATTGACATTCAGTTACTTGGTAACGTAGCATTCTATCATCCTGGGTAACACATACTATCACCAGTTAATACTATTTTCCACAGTAAAATCTTCATTTGAAAGCCGAGTCAGTCAATACTGCTAGTTTATTTATGTGGCTAGCTAGTTATTTTGCCTACTTACACTCTGACTCTGCTTTATGTAAAAGCTTCTTATGTCCCCTTTTTTCTTCTTGGGTGGCATCTCCAAATTACAAAAAGGGGCAAAAAAACCGGAATATTAAAATGTTTTTACTCTGGCCTTTGTATGTGGCAGAGAGACAGCCCTGGTAATTTACCTCCGGCGTCGTCAACATGTGCACACACACACACACACACACACCACCCTCTCGCTGCTAGTGCAAGCACAAAAGTAGTCCCGGCCCGCGTGTGTAGCCTGTCAGATACCTCCCCGCCAATCAAATTATGGCGTTTATTGTACTGTCGTCGTCCTGGCTGTTAGAATCGATCCAAATAGCAGTGCAAAGATCCAAATAGCAGTTCAAATGAGCTTGCTAAATATTGGTGGGGACAAATTTGTAATCTCAAAATATTGATAGGGTCTAGTACCTAGCGTCCCCCCCTAAACCTACGCCCATGCATGATAATATATACCAACTTTAACATTAACGATGCATGCACATTTAAAATAACTCACCTTAATTCTTTCAGAGCTTGCAATTGACCTTGATGCAACAGCCTGCGTCATTGTGATCTGTCTCGTCGTCTGACGTCCTGCCTGCATTTCTGCACATCTCATGTTATGCTTTGCGGTGGCAAAATGCTTGTCAATCGATGATTTCCTTTTGTGTTCTAACACAATGTTGCATGCAGTGCAAAATAATTTCCCCCCGCTTTCATGCAGAATGCCAGGGTACTAGGGCTGGGATAAACGATTATTTTTTAAACGATTAATCTTGCGATTATTTTTTTCGATGTATCGATTAATCCAACGATTAATTTTTCCAGACCGATTCGATTTAGATTATCTCCCCATTAATTGACTACTAACAATTTATACATGTTGATTTACATATCTGAATGAAAAAAACATGAATTCCTTAACATTGCAATATATGTTTATTGCTCTTAAAATTACAAAATAAAAGACTGACTAAGAATGCATTACTTTGCACTTGTATAGAGATAGAATTCTAAAACCTTGAAGCCTTGAAAATGCATAGTTTACTGAAACAAGCTTACTGAACACATAGGGCCTAGCTTACTGAAAAAAAGTTCTTCTTTCAGATGAAAATAACAACAACTTGATGTCTAGCATTCAATAAAAAAGTTCACCCAAAATACTTGTTTAGAGCAATTGAAAGAATACAGTAACCAATGTAAACTTTAGGGCTTTAAGCTAATACAGAGAGTGCTTTTCCAAAAAATAAAAAATAAAAAATAAAAATTAACAGTGGGAGCCAGCAGCCTGTCATGTAGAAAAAAAAATCTCTGAATGCTCCACGTGAAACTGGCGTTCCGCCCTTTTTCTATCATGTCTAATGATTTTGGTTAATATGCACGAGGGGGAGAGAGAGAGAGAGAGAGAGAGAGAGAGAGAGAGAGAGAGAGAGAGAGAGAGAGAGAGAGAGAGAGAGAGAGAGAGAGAGAGAGAGGAAGACGGCGCTCGTGTAGTTTGAAGACTGTGAGTGCGCGCGCACAGCCGGGGCTCTCTCTTGTACGCGCCCTGTCAGGCGCCGCAGTCATTCTATTCTACATCACTCACCGATAAAAATAAGGCTTTGACAGCCGCCAAAAAAAGATCAATGCAGAAAAACCCCTGGATTGGTTATATAACGTTGGACAGAATGTTGATCCGGCCATCGCGTATATTCAGGGCACATAAGGTAAACGTTTTACAAACGTTTTTTAGAGAAATAAAAACAGGTTGACGAATCGATGCGCATATTTTGCGTCGATGTATTTTTTGCGTTGTCCCAGCCCTACAGGGTACTGCTTTTGGCGATCTATTGCTGTTATTTTGCTCGGCAAGTGTGAAACGTTTGACTCACACATGCTGCTTTTCTTAACACGGAAGTAAAGCGGAAGGTAATTTGTCGACGTCGGCTCCAGACGACGCCAATGATTGGTCAAATTTAAGGGAAAGTTGCGGTGATTGGTTAAAATTGCAACACCGCCCAGAATTCACCGGGATTGGTTGAATTTGCGTTGATGTTGCAAATCACAATGTGGCAGGGGAGGTGTGGTTTAGCGAGGTCTGCGACGGGAGAGAGAGTGAGGAGATCAGCGGTGGTAAGTGAGTTAAGTGAGAGACAAGTGACACCTGCTTCTCATTGCAGTGATTGGCGTGGGGAAGCAGTATTTAAGCCAGCTGGGAACCAGAGACAAAGGAGAGACCTGAGGACTCGTGGGAGGAAACGACCGACAGAAAGCGAGAGCCTGAAAGTATCAATGTTATGATTTATGCGCATGTGGCGCGACTTTGTTTTCCGTTCTTTGATTCAGTGTAATAAAGTAGAGCGCAGTCTCGGGAGTACCCCCCGGCCTGCGAGGGGCGATGGGGGTATGTGACGAGTGGGGCGGGGCCGAGGGACATGGGAGCGAGGCCGGTGGAGTGATTGGAGATGAACTACACCTGTTCGACCCGCCGGTCTCGAGGCCCATGGAGGAGATGGAAGGATATAAAACTGGAGCGACGACAGTGAAGGACGAGAGAGGACCAGGCCTGGGCGTTATTTTAGGTTTTGGTTTTATTTTGTGCGCACCAGTCGTCCGTGAGGGGCTGGTGCACTGTTTTGGTGTTTATTTTGAAATTAAATGTTATTTGATTGTCCGCCGGTTCCCGCCTCCTTCTTCCCGATGATTATTAGAGTTTATATCATTACACACAATATCGCGAAATCCTGGAGGGTCTGAAAGAGATAACACTTAATGCCTCTGATTTAATTTTTATTTTCTTCCACACACAGAAATTCATGTTCAGTGAAACTCCTCTGACAACAATCTCACATTCATCAATTCACCAATAAATGCAGGAATATTTCCATCAGTTTACAAGAGAAGACGAGCCTCAAATCATCAAAAGGAGATGGAATCTGTAAAGACTGAGTTTATTAAAGAGGAAAGAGAGGAGATGAGACACACTGAAGATACTGAAGAACAAACAGGTTGGTGCTTAATCTTCAATCTTCATTAATAATGCTGATGGTTATAAAGCTTCAGGCAGTTTTATATCGTGTTTAGAGCTGTTCAATAATTTTGCTAAAGCATCAGATAATAAGGGACACGTCCTATGACTTTTTCCGACCAGCACAAATCAAACAAGTAGTGTTTTACCAAACTGATTCACAGCAACATCTCAGATTTCCATAAACATTCCCTCTTATCTCTTACTCAGATTGACTAAACAGTTCATGGAACCTCACGATTTTTAAAATAGTAATTTAAAGATCAGTTTACCCCATTCATGAACATTTTCAGGGACATATAATTGATAAAACTGCATAAAAATTATCTAAATTTTGTAATTCAGTTGTCTACTTCATGCTTCTCAAATTTATATCCTTTCAATTTGTTTTTTTTTCACTTTTTTTTAACAAGTCAATGAAAATGTACCATTTTTACTTTTGTTTCAGAGCTGATTGAAGATAATGAGGAGAGAGAAGAATTGAGTGAATCTGAGAAGAAAAATCATGTCAGATATGGAGAAAAACCCCAACAGAAAGATTTAAAGAAAAGGAAGAAGAAATCTTTCCCCTGCATTCAGTGTGGAAAGAGTTTCACAAGCAAAACTCTTCTCAAGCTACACATGAGAGTTCATACTGGAGAGAAACCGTTCACATGTGATCAATGCGGGAAGAGTTTCTCACAATCATCAAACCTTAAGATACACCTGAACATCCACACTGGAAAGAAACCGTTCACATGTGATCAATGCGGGAAGTGTTTCACATACTCATCAAATCTTATGACACACATGAACATCCACACTGGAAAGAAACTGTACACATGTGATAAATGCGGGAAAACATTTTTGTGGTCTTCAAACCTAACAAAACACCTGAAACTTCATGCAAAGGAGAAACCACATTCATGTAATTTGTGTGGAAAGAGTTTTCGATTAATACAATATTTGAAAGTGCATCAGAAAATACATACTGGTGTGAGAGAGTACATGTGCTTTGAGTGTGAAAAGACTTTTATTTCAGCGAGCCATTTAAAACTGCATGAGAGGATTCACACTGGAGAGAAACCTTACAAGTGTTCACAGTGTGACAGGAGATTCAGTATGTCATCACATCTGAAAAGACATGGGATGATCCACACTGGAGAGAAACCTTACAAGTGTTCACACTGTGACGAGAGATTCAGTGTGTCATCAAATCTAAAAACACATGAGAGGATCCACACTGGAGAGAAACCGTATCTCTGCACTGAATGTGGGAAGTGTTTCAAACATTCATCTTCTCTACACAGTCATACAAAAAACAAACACAGTTAGTAGATCATCTTCAGATCTGATGCTGCTTCCTCACCAAATGTGACACAATAATGGATCAAGCAGTGAAATATCATCTGGATAAATCTGTCATTACCAGTGACAAGACAAATAAACATTATCTGAAGTTTTCACAGTGAATAAAGTTCATCTTCAAAACCAGCAGATTCAACTGAGATTCAGATCAACTCAAAGATAAAGTTCCTCTTCAGGAACTCGAGCTGCGTCAAATGCGCTTTGGGGGAACACGTCTAGCGTGAGCGACTCTGAATATGATATCCAATCTGTCTTATAGACGAGCGTGACGTCACAGACGGGGTGACGTAAGCGACCAGGAAGCTATAAAAGCACGTGCCGCGCAGCTGGCGTCAGCTTCGTGTTTTTCAGCAAGCGCTCTGTGTGTGCATGTCATTCTGTCTTGTCAGTCTTATTTATTGTTGTTTGTCACTATTAGCTCCTCAAAGACTAAGCAATAGTCAAAGAGCAAAGTTAAGACGAGACATCTGAAAGGCGAATCCAGATCGTGTTGTGTGTTCATCACGAGTAAGGGAATACACTGACAGCCGTGACGCACTGCCTTTTTTTCTCCAAGGAGATTGAAACGGAGGGCGTCGATGAGCTCGCAGTTGCACAAACATAAGCTGCATAAACATCAGTTGCATTACAGACAAACAGTTACACAAGCATCAGTTTCACAAACATATTATGCCTAACTGTATAACGAGCAGCATTAATGAGGAGCGCTGCTCACGCAGTCAGCTCTCAAGAAAAAATAAAATAATGGGGGCTGACTGTGCTTCTCGCATATCTAAGGACGGGGCGAAGACGGCTCTGCCTATCTCCACCCGTATTCCCTAGATTTAGAGTTCATTCTCGAGGTTCGGAAGCATGCGAAGCGGTTCCTTCCCCCTCTGTGAACTCGCAGCTGCAGCTACTTATCTCCGAGGAGATTAATACTGTTTGTGTGACTAAGCGGCTTGCGTGTTGCCGAGGTAACGCGTGTACTACATCATTTTCAGTTTTGATGTAAATCTTACCAAAACCAGACCATCTTTACTCGTATGATTGGTTAACTGCATTAATTCTGAGGAATTATATTCAGTATCTTTCTGACTATGAGAAGTTAGATATGAATTATACCAACAAGGCAGACCGTGTTTACTCGTCTGATTGTTTGCTTGCATTAAATTCTGAGGAATATAATGACACATATATCACTCTGAGAAATTATATATACTGGAGGGGCTGCTGGGCGGAAGCAGCCCTCAGTCTATAGTCAGAGCGTTGCCGCCCGTGCTCCCCCTGCGTCGGGACCGGAGACTGAAGCAACGCTCTGAACCAGGGTTTTCCCAGCCTAAGGCGGATCTGAGGGCCGTACTTCAGGCTGTGAGGCCCTCGGTTAAGAAGTCCTGACACGTTTCGGTCACGACTGTAGAGGGCGGCCCCTACTGGGGTGGAGCGGCGTACACCGCATTACACAGTACCCATCTCGCCTCAGCACCCTCTGGGGGCTGGTCTGCCAACCCTGCCAGTGTTCCAGGGCGCAGCGGTCCCCAGCGAGCATCGTTCTCAGTATTTCTGCCCGTGCGCGTAGCGGGGCTGAGACGCTCCCTGCCCCTGCGGGGGCCTCTTACACCAGAGGTCAGTTCCGAGGACTGGTCTGTCACAATATATCTGAAAGATGCACTTCCACATTTCCATCCTTCCACAACAAAGGAAGTTTCTGAGGTTCGGTTCACAAAATGTGTAGACGCGGCTCTGGTCCCCCTGCGCATGCAGGGCATCCGCATTCTCAACTACATCGACCATTGGTTGATTTTAGCTCAGTCAGAGCAGGTTGCGGCTCGGCATCGAGATGTCGTTCTCGCACATATGGGGGAGCTGGGTTTGAGACTGAACGCCAGGAAGAGTGTGCTTTCTCCGGTTCAGAGAACCACCTATCAGAGAACCACCGCCCGGTGTTGGGAGCTCCTTGTCGCCGTGTAATACTAGCGACAGACGCATCTCTCACCAGCTGGGGTGCAGTCATGAGTGGCCACCCTGCCCGTGGTTTGTGGAGTGGTCGCCATCTAACATGGCATATCAATTGTCTAGAAATGCTAGCAGTTTATCGTGCACTGAAGCACTTCCTCCCAGACCTAAGGGGTCACCATGTGTTGGTGCGAACCGACAACACATCGGTGGTCTCTTACATCAACCACCAGGGAGGTCTGCGTTCGCGCCCTTTGTACAAGCTGGCACACCAGATCCTGGTGTGGTCCCAGAGTAAACTCCTCTCATTAAGAGCAGTATATATTCCTGGGAAACTAAATGTGGGAGCAGACATACTGTCGAGGCAGGGGCCGAGGCCCGGGGAATGGAGACTTCACCCAGAGGTGGTGAAGCAGATATGGAGAGTATTTGGCAGGGCTCAAGTAGACCTATTTGCGACTCAAAAGACATCACAATGTCCCCTTTGGTTCTCTCTAGTTTGAACCTATTCAAGATATTTCAGACAGACATCTTACACTTAAAACCTCCTTTCTGTTGGCTATCACCTTTCTGCGGAGAGTAGAAGATCTTCAGGCCCTCTCTGTGGCCCCCACTTATCTTGAGTTTGCACCTGGCATGACCAAAGCGTTCATATACCCTCGAGCGGGATATGTTCCTAAGGTTCCCTCTACTACACCACGACCTGTAGTGCTGCAGGCCTTCTGTCCTCCTCCCTTCCGGGAGCCCGACCAAGCGAAGCTAAATTGTATGTGTCCAGTTCGAGCGCTGGACACATACGTCCACAGAGCTGCACTGTGGAGAGAAACTGACCTATTGTTTGTATGCTACGGTCCCCCCAAGAGGGGTTCTCCTGCTTCTAAGCAGACTATTAGTCGTTGGATAGTCGAGGCTATCAACGCCACCTATGAGTCCTCTGGTCGTCCCCTGCTATCGGGAGCCAAGGCTCACTCTATTCGGGGTATGGCGGCCTCCAAGGCCTTCCTAGCAGGTGTATCCATGCTGGACATCTGCAATGCTGCGGGGTGGTCCACGCCTTCTACGTTTCTTAAATTCTATGGCCTAGACATTCCAGTCACTCCAGGCGCTTCTGTCCTCTCATCCTAAGCTGTGCTCTTCAGATACACACTAGGCAGGGGTTTGGTAGTCTGGCGGTACTCGTTCCCCAAAGCGCATTTGACGCAGCTCGAGTTCCTGAAGAGGAACGTCTCTAGGTTACGTATGTAACCCTAGTTCCTCGAGGGAATGAGACGCTTCGTCTCGGAGCCATACCCCCGGCACCCCTGCCGGCGCTTGCTGGTACTCGAAGCTGACGCCAGCTGCGCGGCACATGCTTTTATAGCTTCCTGGTCGCTTACGTCACCCCGCCTGTGACGTCACGCTCGTCTATAAGACAGATTAGATATCATATTCAGAGTCGCACACGCTAGACGCGTTCCCCCAAAGCGCATTTGACGCAGCGTCTCGCTCCCTTGAAGAAACTAGGGTTACATATGTAACCTAGAGACGTTTCTCCCCAAAGAACAATGTCACAAAGGTTTTTTATTGTACATCATTTTGCTTCATGATATAAATGATATCCCATGGGGCGGGTTACAGAAAACTTCTTATCTCAGGTCTCAACTTAAGATATATGTTAAATTAGGATTTGTTTCAAATTCGTATTACAGAAGAAATCTTAACTTGTTTTAGGATTCTTATCCTATATTACAAAGTTGTATCTTATCTCTAGTTAGGAAACACTGTGCGAGCTGCTGATGAGGGAAACAGAATAACAGAAGCTAATTCAATTTGGCAAAAAAACTTAACTAAGGAATTAGTCAATGGTAGAGGCTTTTCTGAAGTAGCTTTTGTCCTGAATGTTGTCCTAACTGAAACAATCATGGTTATCAAACAGATTAGATAATATTTTAAAGTTAGGATCTTTCTGTTACCATGGCATCCTGGACACCTTTACCAGACCAGATGAACTTTACGACCCAATGGCATGTCGAGAGTCCTCGCTCTCACTACCTTTCCCCATAGGACACACCCATAATGCCCCTAAGAAGACTCTTCTCTAGTTAATTCATAGGAAAAAAGACTTTCTTTGAATGAACACGCATATCGCCAGGTCACTGTGTATATTATTACTGTTCTTGTATATTGTCTTTTGTATTGTATACTGTTTTGTGCATGCATTATGATAGATTAATAGTTAAAATAACCTCATCTATAATCTGTGTGGTCTCTTTGAATTTGTGTTTTGATGATCTAAGTGAGAGTGTACATATGTTGATACCTACACTACATGATAATGCTCTGAGAATCTTTAGTAGTTTTGCATCAACACCCAATGCCATTAAATATACAAAATACCATGCTGCGACGACAAAGAGTCGTAAACTTTCCCTCCGAAAGTGTAGATCTCTATTGGTTCAGAAATGTGTTAGACTAGTTTGTGTTAGTGTTTAGTTAAGCAAACTCTTGTGCACAGATTACATGAGTTTCTGATTGTGTCACTGCTTGTTAATAATGTCCCTTTTACGAAATGATGTAGCTACATGCTCTAAAACATTAAGTAAGAAACTTATATTCTGTGGCCATGAAAATATCATTTCTTAGAGTTATGAAATCACACTGAATGTTTGCTGGACGAACAGATTAGTTGATGGGAATTTAATTCTGCTACATTTACTACTGGCATCTGACATTACTTAATGATAAATAATCATAATTAATTGTAATTTGTTTAAATGCATTTCCTTATTGAGCTAATTTGCTACAAAACCTTACCGATACGCATTCCCACTTGTAAGTCAGTAGATAGAGTGATATTAGTTATTGTTGATTAAATATAACCTTTTTTATTAATACATTGTTATTAATTCATAATACATTGAAGAGGGAAGGGAGACTCATCACATAGTAATGAAAATGTTAAACTTTATTACTTAACACACAGTCTATTACTTAATACAGACTAAACATGCTCACACACACAGATACACATTATGTCGTAGATACTGATTTTTTTAATAACTTGCAGGTAATAAAATGCTTACTGGAAGTGTCCTGTTTATATTTTTCAGGTTTAAATTTAATCGTGATGTTGCATAATTGACAAGACTGAAATGTCTGAAAAATGTTTACCCTTCATAACTATTACAGTGTCAGTTTATGTCCAGTCTCAGTAAAATGTTGGATGATTGTTTAGAATCATGTAATGCATAACTTTACAAAGTTCTGTGACGTTTTGGGTTTTGTTTTAAGATTCATAGACATTTGGGTTCACTAGTTAAAGACCATATTATGAAATGGCCCTGTCGTAACAGTCCAAATGCAAATGTTCAACATTCTTTGATAATTATTGATCTAGAAAGTCTAGAGAATTGTACTGCACTGATTTGATGTAGTAATAATTGAAGATGCTGAGATCTTGAGATCTGTTTGTATTTCATGTTCAGTTGTTGCAAGTCATTTGGCTTTATTCATTTATTTAGTTATTTAGTGAATGAAGGTGTTTGATAATAATTCACAAATACCTAAAAAAAACAGTGTTTGTTAAAGTTTAAATAGTTTTTGTACTTTATTAAAATTAGGATTTTTTATTTATATTTTGCAGTTTTTTTTTGTTCGGCAGCTATTGCTTCCACTCATTAAACTCAGAAAGAATCAGAAAGAGCTTTATTGCCAAGTATGCTTGCGCATACAAGGAATTTGTTATAGTGACAAAAGCTTCCAGTACACAGACAAAAAAAATAAATTTGGCTAATAAATAAGTGTATAAACAATTGTGATATAAATGATAATGGCATAGGATTGAGTAAGATGCAGGGATGTACTAGGATGGAGGGGTAACAAATAAATATATGGATATTGCACATTTTTTGCATAAGCATAAGTGCACTGTAAAAAAAATCCCGTTGTTTCAACGGAATAATACCGGCAGCTGTGGTTACCAGAACAATACTGTAAAAATGACATCCAACCGTAAACATACTTACGGAGTTACATGTGAATTTTACATTTTAAACATGTATATTTAACATTGGATTTCAGTAATATTAACATCATTGTTACACTGAAGTGAACAAGTTTGTTGAGTAAATGTAACATTTGAAACATGTGAATTCAACATTGGGATTCTGTGATATCTATGTCACTGCTATGCTAAACTGACGAGTTTGCTCAGTTAAATTTACATCCGGCTGTTTATTTAACATTACATCAGGGCTTATTTACATTTTTTTGAAAAATAAAGTTTATCATAGCAAAAGCTTGATTCTGACTGTATTTTCATTCCACACTAAAAAGAAGAAAACATATCCTTTACTCCTATCCTATTTCTCCCTACATATCTGCAGGAAGATATAGCAGCCGTTTCAAATTACTTCTAAATGCAATGATAGGCTGTAACAAACCACTCATTAGTCAATGTACAATTCACAATAATTCCAATTTATTGTTGAAAAATTTAGTGAATAAGGAAGAGGAGAGAGAGAGGGTGGGTGAAAAATGTGACCGTTAATATTGGCCCACAAACAAAGTAGATATTGGGGTTCGCAGTCACTCAATTGAAAAAACACCTAGGAACAGAGAAGAGAGAAAGAAACACAAAATCATATCAATTAGTTTCATTAGTCAAGTAAGTCAACAATCAAGGACAACTAAACACTAGCACACATACCTTTTTAAACGGCTCGCCATTCATGGTCAGAGAGGTCCTGAACAACATGCAACCGTGTTGCTTTTGTTCGTTCCACTTTTGTCCCCCTCTCCGGATTAATCGAAAAGAAACATCTAGGGAAGCAGAAGAGGGAAGAAACACAGATAAACACTACTTTATACATGAAACACAACCATCTCCATAAGTCAAATCAGTCCAAAGTAAAAGACAAACAAGTTAAAATACAGGTTACAGTTGTCCTTTAAAGTGTAACTGGCATTATTCAGCCCATAGCCCTGTTATTCGGAGTTACCACGAGCCATGATAGGTTAACGAACAACAGAATTTGGTACAACAAACAATGAATTGTAGCCCAGAGGCTAATTCTTACCTAATCAAAAAGAGTGCCTTACTAAAACCAAAACTTCCATTAAGGTGGGCTGCTATTTGCATTATATTGTACCAAATTTTCTCTCTCCTTTGTGTAGTGGTGGCTCACACAACAGGTCTCTGGAGTTACACTTTAAATTACCCAATTTCAGTAAGCTATAAGCTATTATTTATTGCACTTTCCAGGTCTATTTTAAAGCTTTTTCCAGCACCATACACTACCATAAATTACAGACCAATACGTAGTTAAAACTATTATTTAGTGTTTTTATCACATCAAATAAGATAAACAGCCAAATGTTTAAGAATAGCAGAGGGCTGCATGATTTATAAATTAAATAAACTGATTCTTATTAAAGCTACAAAAGTTAGCCTATTCAGCCAAAAGCAGTGAGTGATTGTCTTTTATTCATGACCCCAGTAAGGCCATCCTTAAAAAATATTCTTGTTTGCCGTAACCCGACCAACCCTGTCAATTTAGTACCGACCCAATTATTTATTTATTTTCCCCTTTTAGATATTATAAACTGAATGATGAAGTGAAACAATAACATGAGATTTAAAAAAGTTATTCAGCAATACTTTCTTTAAAGTTTATTGCACCTACGAGTTTTATTTATCAATCAGTTGGGGGCAGTTCATCTAAAAGTTGATGAATGTGTTTTGTTTACTATATTTAGCTATCAAAATAGATTACCAAATAAAATAAAAATAAAATCAAACAAGGTGAAGTACTTTTCATTTCTAATTTATTATTAGATTATACATAAAGCCTTTTCTGTCAATTTCTCCATAACATAACTATATTGTGAAATATATAGTTATTGTGAAACAGAACCGTGAAACAGAATTTTGGTCATACCGCCAAGCCCTAGTCTAGTCTTAAAATGGCATAGCAACCGGTGCTTTAAAAAATATATAGTTACATAAAAATCGAGAATCTAATTGTGACCTTAGAAACGAAAATGTAATCGAATCGAGGATTTGGAGAATCGTGACACCCCTATTGTTGACAAATAAAAACGAGACTAAATGTGGTTTACAAAAATAAAAACTATGCTAAAATGCCTCTTCATTTTCGTTGACCAAAACGAGACGAAATGTTAGAATTAGAGTGTCGTGTGTGAGCCAATAAATTTGAGCTTTGCCAGCTTTGAATTCTGGTTTGCGATCTGGTCACCCGATTATCAGCGAATTTAACAATATTATTCCATTAGTTATTCCATTAAAATGTCTCATTGATATTTGACACATTCATAATTAGCCTACTTTTGCTGGTTCTTTGTGATAGTTATGTGCGTAATTGGCAGTCACCCTACGGTTACATGAACACATCAGCACCGAAAACATGGAGATTTTATTTTAGAGAATAATCGCACAACCTATTTGATATTTTATAATTAAATAAACTATTGAATATTTAAAAAATCATGGCTCATCCCAGCATGGAATCTCGTTTCTTTTCCCAAATCTTCACTCACGTCTCACCATTTTCTAAGGGGATTAATAAACGTTTCTTCATTGATTCGCTTTTATGTACTTGCATGTCAAATTCTTCTTAACACAGTCTGTGCTTGTAATTAGACAGGGCAAGGCCCTGAAGGTATTTGTATATGCAAGTTATTTTGGATTAAAGCCTCAGCCAAATGACCACTTAAATAATTATTATTTTTGCACAAAAAAAACAAAAACAAAAACGTACCTCTGTAGAAGTCTGTAGTACCTCCAGGGTTGAAGCAAGCGTAGGTGTATAATTGATGTTAAAGCAATAGTAGCTGGCAAACATCATGCAGAAGGACGTGATGAAGGAAGAGATGTTCTCGTTCACAATGACTTTATCTACACTCAGCATCATCCTTCTGGAGGAATAACAGGACTGTCCTAAAAAAAAGGAAACACAGAATCCAACAACAATGTTAACATTTAACATGTCTGTCACTAACTCAAGTGTCAAGTGTAAAAACAGGTGTGTGTGTGCATGTGAGTGACAAATCCACACAAAAACAAAAAATGAGAGATTGAGGTGCATGTCAGTGTATGAATGAGAGAGCATGTGTTTGGAAGGCAGGTGTGTGAGATAGACAGGGAGAGAGAAAGGAGTGTGTGAGTGGGGGCGTTTGAGGTGAATGGCTGAGACAGACAGCTGCTGCATGAACATTATGAATTCTGGGATAGACATAAAGAAATCTGGGACAGATTTACATTATTTCTATCCCAGAATTCATCATGTTCATACACCCATCTGTGTCTCTGCCGTTCATCTTAAATGCAGGTGAGTGAGTGAGGTTAACTTACCACACACAACAATTGTGGGAGTCAAGGGAACTCGGTCCATGTCCACTTTGCCAGCCAGACAAGTGTCCTCCACATAATGGAACATCACATCTTTCTCATCAAAATAAGCCAGCAGAAGCAGCACCATCTCTGTGACATCTTCAGAGGAACCTGTGTGTTCTCCCCTCAGCAGTTGTAGCTTCGTCGCAGCTTGATAGAATCTTTTGGTTTTGTTTACAGCAACAATTTTCATGAAGTGCAAGAGCCTTTCCCCCTTCTGTTCCACATTCTTCAGGAAGGTCTCCTTTAGATCTACTTCTGTGAGCTTGTTGCAGTGTACTGTCATGCCAACCTCATTAAACCAATATGGCCAGTTTTCAAGGAGGTACTTTATATCTTCCCCTTTGTTGGCATCTTGGCGTTGGGTATAGAACGTCGACTTCATGAGCAATTTCAAAAGAACTGGACTTTGATCACTTTGTCTACACTGACTTTTAAGCTTCTCTTTTTTTCCTGCTGCTGGCTTTCGGCTGTTTCTCCAAGGGGCAAAAATTTCACATGCCAATTGATGCTTTTTGTTATTTTTGGTGTTGAAGGCCGTTTCACATTTTCAACTCTGTTTTGAATTTGTTTCACTAGGGACTGGTACTCAGTGCCTATTATGTCACCCTCTATGACATCGTGAAGTGATTTTGGATATTTTGCCACAATTTTTTTTTGGCCACATCAGTAGCATTCATTTTACTTATAGAAGGTGTTACTTTCATCATTTCACGGACCACAATTCTAATCTCCTTCCTCAAACTTGGACGTCTACCTTTAAAAATACACATACACTAAACAGAGACATAATATGGATGTTTTTATATTTTGACTGAACTTATATAGCCATGTTGATAACTGGTCACATCATGAACAGCAATGCTGAACTTACATTTCAGACTCCATGCAGCAACCAGCTTCCGGGCTTGTATGGGCCTCAAGGCTGACAACAAATCCTCTTCCTTAATAAACTGAAAGTCATCATGGGTCTCTATCCCCAGGCATTAAAGAGTTTCTACCAAGATGTCCTTCGATACTTCTGGAAGGTCAGGCGAGACCTTCGTGATGGCGGGACGTAGAAATGATTCCGTCATCTCTACAAATTGCATTCAATACATAAAAGGAAATATTACAAAAGTAGCTGATAGATTTACTCAGGAACACTGCACATTTTGTATCTATATTAGACAACTCTAAATCCGATATGAAATGGATTCAAAACTACAGTCAGTGGAAATAAAAAAAATAAAGAACCACTTAAAGGATTAGTTCACCTCAAAATGGAAATTTCTTAATTTACTCACCCCAATGCCATCCAATATATCCATGTCTTTCTTCAGTGTAAAAGAAATTAAGTTTTTTGAGGAAAACATTTCTGGATTTATCTTCACATAATGGGTTTAAATGGTTCTCAACGTTATGCAGTTTCAAAAGTCTTTGACGTGCTTCAACTGGCTCTGCAGGATACAAGCTGAGGACGAGGGGGTTTTCTAGCGAAACTCAGGGGGAGGATCAGGGGGAGGGACGGAGGGCCAGGTCCAAAGGTGGAAAACAGGCAGAAGAACAAAAAAAAAACACAAGTCCAGGAAGGACATAGCGTGACGCCCACCAGGGCGGACCAGAAGACCACCACATCCATGTGGTCAGAACAGCAGCCCCCCAGGGCGGATCAGAAGACCACCACAACCGTGTGGTCGGGACGGAAACCCCCCAGGGTGGAGCAGAAGACCACCACAACCGTGTGGTCGGGATAGAAGCCCCCCAGGGCGGAGCAGAAGACCACCACGTCCGTGTGGTCGAGGCCGGAGCCCCCCAGGGCGGAGCAGAAGACCACCACAACCATGTGGTCAGGACAGAAGCCCCCCAGGGCGGAGCAGAAGACCACCACGTCCGTGTGGTCAAAACCGAAGCCCACCAGGGCGGCGCCGAAGACCAACACAGTGGGATCAGACTGGCAGAAGAGCAAGTCTGGTAGGGCAAGTCTGAAACAAAGAACATGAACATGTTAAGGGTAGCCTCTGTGACCACAACAGGAACAGTCGGGTGCTCAGAGAGTTCGACTGAGACGTGACGAGCCTCTGGAAGTTCCGCAGAGGCGAGGAGAGACTCTGGTAGTTCATCAGAGACGTGGAGAGGCTCTGATAGTTCAGCAGAGACGTGGGGAGGCTCTGGTAGTTCATCAGAGACATGGAGAGGCTCTGGTAGTTCCAGAGAGAAGTGACGAGACTCTGGTAATCCCATGGTGTTTATACTGGATTCCAGAAGATCGGTGCTGACTTGACTCTGCTCATGAAGATTATTAGTGACTTGCATTTGTTCATGAAGATCATTGGTGACTTGTATTAGTTCATGAAGATCATTGGTGACTTGGATTTGTTCATGAAGATCAATGGTGACATGCCTTTGTTCATGAAGATCACTGGTGATTTGAATTCTCCTGTGAAGAACCCCCGGTGATTTGACTCTGTCCTTAAAGATCACTGGTGACTTGACTCTTTCCTTGAAGATCACCAGTGACTTGACTCTGTCCTTGAAGATCACCAGTGACTTGACTCTGTCCTTGAAGATCACCAGTGACCTGACTTGACTCTGGAAGGTCAACGGTAACTAGTCCAGACTCTGGAAGGTCAACGGTGACTAGCCCTGATTCTGGAATGGGGACGGTGACTAACCCTGACTATGGAACGTCGACGGTGACTAACCCTGACTCTGGAAGGTCAAAGGTGACTAACCCTGACTCTGGAAGGTCAACGTGACTAACCCTGACTCTGGAGGGTCCACGAGCACCTGACTTGACTCTGGAGGGTCAACTGGAACCTGACTAGACTCTGGAGGGTCAAGTGGAACCTGACTCGACTCTGGAGGGTCCACTGGAACCTGACTCGACTCTGGAGGGTCCACTGGAACCTGACCCGACTCTGGAGGGTCAACGAGAATATGACTCGAATCTGGAGTGTCAACCGGAATCTGACTCAACTCTGGAGGGTCAACGGAAACCTGACTCAACTCTGGAGGGTCCACTGGAACCTGACTCGAGTCTGGAGGGTCAACTGGAACCTGACTCGACTCTGGAGGGTCAACTGGATCCTGACTCGACACTGGAGGGTCAACGAGAATATGACTCGAATCTGGAGGTTCAACCAGAATCTGACTCAACTCTGGAGGGTCAACGGAATCCTGACTCAACTCTGGAGGGTCAACAGGAACCTGACTCAACTCTGGAGGGTCAATGGGAACCTGACTCAACTCTGGAGGGTCAATGGGAACCTGACTCAACTCAGGAAAGCCCACTGTAGCTGCCATCCTCTGCAGTGGCTGGTGCTGGGTCGGCAGCCATTCTGCGCAGCGGCGCTGAGTTGGCGGCCATCTTGTGCAGCGGCACTGGGCTGGCGGCCATCTTATGCAGCGGCGCTGGCTTGGCAGACTTGCGCCTCCTCTCCCCTCTCCGTCCACAATGGTGAGACGGCTGCTCCCATCCAAACCCAGGGCCGACGGGGGGCCATAGTGGAGAGTGATGCCGGACCTCCTCTCGACCACTCACTCCTAGGCGACCTCCCCTGGTCCCATGAAACACGACCAGGTGGGTACCCTCAAAACACTTTCCACTATCCCGCTCAGTGGCTGGGGAGGAAGTATCAAAAAACATACTGCTGGATCTTAAGGATGGAGTCCTTCTGTGACGATCGCGACCAGTGAAACACAGGGAGAGAGAGAGATCCAATTGCTAGTATATTTATTGGGGTAATCCAAATCGTGGTCGAAAACAATCCAAGGTCAAAACCAAACAAGCAGTCCAAAACAAACAAACAAGGAAAGGGACAGGAAAGGGAACTCGGAAAACGAGGGGTCTCGAAGGACGAGAGGTCAATGAAGAATCTCGGAGGACAAGAAGACTGGAAACACGAAAGGTAAGGACTCCATACAGACAACATGGAAAGACAGGTAATTATAGGGAGGCTAATGACAATTAAGTGAATGCACCTGGTGCAATTAGCAGGAGTGCAATTACTGTGATGAACGGACAAGACTAGTGGAATTCTAGTGCCTAAGGGGAAGTGAGCCCACTAGTGCACACCCAGGGAAACAGAGACTAGACAGCGTGACAGTCTCACTGTGTGAATCTGTCATTCTGATGGAGTAAATACAACATTCATCTCTTTTTATGCAGTATTTAAACACAGAAATGATTAGAATGATCTTTTGATTTGATTGAAATTTTAGAGCCAAATATAAATTGTCTTATAAATGAAACAATCCAATAAGATGTTATTTATAATTTTCAGAATTTTGTTTATTTGTTGTTAATATTTGTATGTGAAATCTACTACAGCGCAGACTCTACAAAAAAAAAAATTCCTAGCTATACTTTCTTACATAAAACAGATTGAAGGAACTATATTTTTAATTCATATCTTTTTTCTCTTGGAACAGCATATTTATATTGTTTTGTAATTGTCTTTGGGGGGAGGGTTAGCTCTATTGGTTAATGTATTTATGTATGTAAAACTCTAAAAATGTAAACTCTCAAGAGCATCTTGTTTTGAGTATTTTCTCCATGCATATGGTATTTTTCCACTCCCCTCAAATGTTTTCATGTAATATTTCTCCAGATCTCTCTGGAATCTGCACACAAACCACTTCCAGTAGATCTGTTCAGAGAGATCAGGTGTGATGCTCCACTTCTCATAAACTCCTCCTGCGCTTCTGTAATGTCTCCAGAGGACCGACCTCCCTGATCCATGGGGATAAAAACATTGATCACCTGCTACTGCTGATGTGCAGATGTTAATACACAAGTTTGTTGTTCCTCTGTAGAAATGTCCATTAACTCCAGTCACTCTGTGGAAAGGAGCAATGTGATCTCCAGGATGGTTTTCTGTGGTGTTTGTACAGAAAGCTCCACAGAACGGACACTGAACCCAACAGCACTGACAGAAGAGATCAATCAGAAGATCATCTGGTCTGAACTTATAGTCCAGTTTCACTGGAAATGACTCTGTGTTGGATCTCCTGCTGATCTCAGACATTATAGCAGGAAGTTCTCTCTTTATCACATCTTCTAGGAAGCTGAAATCATCAACATCATCATGTTTGACTCCACTGAGGTGTTTCTCAGAGAAGATCAGATCATCTGAGATCTGCTGTGTGAAACTCTTCAACCACAAACCAACATCTCCTCTGTTCTCTCGAACACATTCAGTAGATTGATGAGCTGCTCTCATGATCTTCTGCTCCAGGAGTATAATGTTGTTCTTCATCCTGGGTAAAACACTGACACTGAACTGATCTGTGATGTACCGACTGACTTCATCTCTGATGAAACTCTTGAAGTGATCTCTGGGATGATGAATGTAGTTCATGTATTTGTTGAAATCCTCCTCTTCTGACAGTCTCTTCAGAATGTGTTTGTCCAGATGTGATCTGTTTCCATTCGTGGGGAAGTCATGGCCTGGTGGTTAGAGAATCGGACTCCCAATCGAAGGGTTGTGGGTTCGAGTCCTGGGCCGGCAGGAATTGTGGGTGGGGGGAGTGCATGTACAGTTCTCTCTCCACCTTCAATACCACGACTGAGGTGCCCTTGAGCAAGGCATCGAACCCCCAACTGCTCCCCGGGCGCCGCAGCATAAATGGCTGCCCACTGCTCCGGGTGTGTGTTCACAGTGTGTGTGTGTTCACTGCTCTGTGTGTGTGCACTTTGGATGGGTTAAATGCAGAGCACAAATTCTGAGTATGGGTCACCATACTTGGCCGAATGTCACTTCACTTCACTTCATTCAGTGATTCACAGTTTGATCTCATTTCATCCGTCAGATCTCTGGCAGTCTCCTTATAGACGCTCTGTTCAATCGGCTCTTTCAGTTTCTGACAGATGATCTCTACAAACATAACAGCTGATGCGGCTCCATGACAGTATTTCTGGAAAATACTATAGTATTCTTCTCTCTTCTTCTCTACATATATTACAGGATCATTGTCTTCTTTGAACAGTGTGTGTTGGTCAGTGATCTTGTTTGCTCTCTCACAGATGGACAGAACCAAATCCCTGAAGAATTCATTCTTGAACACATAATTCACTTGTTCTTTCTCATGTTTTGTTACTCTTTCTCTGATGTAATCTATGATTTGTTGAATGCAGCTGATGCTGTAGCCCATCTTTGAGATGATAAATGATTGAATCATTCTGTCTGTCTGATGAACAACATCTGTGACTAATGATCTGATCTGAGATTCATCCTCTGGAAATATTCTGATAGATTTTCTCAAAGCTCCTCTAAATACATTGGATTTCTTTAACTGTACATAATCTGAATAACTTGTCACAGTGAAAATATCCCTGCTCTTCCTAAGGTGATCTACAGACACACTTTCATAGCTGTCACTGAGTATCTCTCTAACATCTCTCATTATATCAATGTCTCTGATTGTTGGAGTATCTCTGATAATCATATTCACATTTAGTTCCCAGAACACATCAAACTCTTTCTTCAGTGTTTCTTCATCATTTGTTCTGTCTCTGAGTTTTAAGGCGAGTTCTTTGCTCTTTTCACAGAGAGTGTTTTCACGTTGTGTTCTCTGATATTCAATCTTTCTCTTCAGGTCTCGCTGATGAAGAATCTCATTTAATTTCCTCTTTGTTTCTCTCACAATATTTTCCTGAAGATCTCTGATTTTGATTTCAAATGATGTTTTCCACTGAATCAGTATATCTTTATCTCTGTCTTTCTCAAATAACTCAGACATTGATTTCTCCACTTTTTCACTCGTCGTCTTCAGTTCTCTGTGAAGATCAGTCTCTTCAATCTCACGAATTGCTTCATTTAATATTCTGTTGTGTAGTTTGTTCTCAGTTTCCATCATGGCACTGCGGAGACTCCAGGACCACTTCCTGTATTCAGTCTCCAGTTTCCTGTTAGCTGAGACCTTTTGAGTAGAACACATCATTCAGTAAAAATAACTTTAATTGTTGAGTATTTGTGTGATATTATTAATATTAAAAGTGTGATTACTGAAAGATAAGACATGAAAGTCTTGTAGACTCACCTGCATTGAAGGATCAGTTTGAGAGCTGTTCTCCTTCACCTTTTCCACTCTATCTTTCTCATATTCATCTCTCCACTGCACTCGTCTTCTCTTCAGTTCTTCTTCATGCTGTTCTTCACTGAGTCTCAGTTTCTCTTCGAGACTCTTCTGTTGATCTTCTCTCATCTTTCTTTCTTCTTTCAGTCTCTTCTCTGAATCATCGAGTTGTTCTTGTCTCTCTCTTTCTATTCTCTCTTTCTCTCTGATTATTCCCTCCATTTTAATCTTCAGTCTCTGAATCTGTTTGTCTTTCTCTCTTCTTCTATCATCCTCTTCTCCTCTAGTTTCTGTTTCACCCATTCCTCTCGTTCTCTCTTCATCTCCTCTTTCATCTCTCTCTCTTTATCCTCTCTCTCTTTCATAAGTGTTTTATATCTTTCTTCTCTCTCATTAAACTCTTCTTTTCTTCTCTTTCTCTCATACTCTATTCTGTTCATCAGTCTGTCTATTTCTATCTGTAGTTTTTCTTTTTCTTTCTTCACAGTCTCTTTTTCTTGCTTCATTTCATCTTTAAGCATCTCTCTTTCTCTTTTCATCTCATCTCTAATCTTCTCCTGTTCCTTCATTTCTCTTTTATATCGTTCTTCTCTTTCTCTGAGTTCTTCCTCTTTTTCTGTGACTCTGTCCATCGGGATCTTGATCTGTAGTTCTTGTTTCTCTCTCTCCATCTCTCTGAACATCTTACATGAGTAGAAACTCGCTCCGTTCTCTTTCAGCATGTCGTCTATCTTCTGCAGTAGATCAGTCACCTGTGTTCGGTCTTCAGGCTGATTATTATTGAACACATGATATCTGTTTCCACACGCTTCGATCAGCTTCATCAGAGGAGATCCAGGTTTTCCCAAACACTGGTCGATGGTCTTCTTCTTCAGAGAGTCTCCTCGGGTGAAGAGCACCATGGTGAACATTAATGAGTTTTCACCGAAGGTCTCTTGGATGATCTTCCCTGATGTTTCTTCTTCTTTAGTGAATCGTCCCAGTGGAACCAGTAAGAGAAACACATGTGGTCCAGGCAGGATCATGGAGACACAGTGAGTGATTTCTCTCTGGATCTCCTCATTACTGAGTTCAGTATCAAACAGTCCTGAAGTGTCGATCACAGTGACACGTCGACCGTTGATTTCACATGATTCTCTCTGACTCTCTTTAGTCACTGATTCAAACGATTCTTCTGCTGTAAACGCTTCTCTTCCTAAGATTGTGTTTCCTGTTGCACTTTTCCCAGCTCCAGTTTTTCCCAGCAGAACAATCCTCAGCTCATCTTCTTTCTCTGATGAACCTGGAAGAGAGGAAATGCATCAGAGTTTGTTAATTGTCACAAAAGATTTAATAATAGATTTAAAAATTCAAATCTTTTATGTCATGTTTCCAGCTCCATATTTCAAGTCCGAAACTAGTTTTCTGCTCATTACCTTGTGAGAGTAAATGTGTCTCTAGTGACTTGTTTTTTTTCCTCATCTCTTCATATTTCATCAGTTTCTTCATCTGTGTATCCAGAAACATCTCGGTGGAGAAACACTCTCCTCTGTTTTCTTCCAGCATCTGCTCGATGTTCTCCATCAATGTGGACACCTGTGTTTTTGGACCAAAGAGCTGATGTCTTCCTCCGAACCTCTGAATGACAGACTGTGTTTCTTCACTGAGTTCTTCTGTCTGACGCTCTGATCTCTTCTTTATGAAGATCAGGATGTGTTTGTTGATTCTGGAGCTGAAGATCTTCTGGATCTTCTCTGTTTCTGCTCTGTCTTCATTATTGAGAGGAGCATCAGGAATAATGATGATGAAAACATGAACTCCAGGATGACAGAGAGACACACAGCGGAGAGTCTGACGCATCACTTCCTCTTCTGAGAGACGAATCAGAGCTGGAAGCTCTATCACACTGATCTGACGATCATGAAGATCCACGTCTGATCTTCTGTCTGTCTGCTGCAGGATCTGCTCTGATACGGAGCATTTTAACATCATGTCACTCCCACACACAACCAGATTCAGCTTCACAGCCTCTGAAACTGACAGAAACATCTTCATTTATCACCAGAACTAGTGTTGCATGATATATATTGGCAGTAAGAAGATATTGTGATACCCTACAATTTATGTTTAACTCGGTTCCCGAAAATTATAATCCACATGTAAAACTATGTGCAGCACATTTTGCTGAGGACAGCTTCCTCAATCTCAATCAGTTTAATGCCAGATTCGCACAAAGATTATTCTTGAAAGATGGAGCAGTTCCCTCTTTGTCTGGAGAAGGCATTGTTTATGGACCACAACCGGCAAGTGTGTATTTTATTACTTAAGTTGGTGCGTTTAACAGTTTCTGTAACTTACTACACAAAGGACAACGCTGTTTAGCTTTGTTAACTAGATGTTAGGGCTGTGCAAAAAAACAAATGCGTTTTTCATGTGCATCTCGTTAGTAAAAACGCTCCTGTATTATAAGTACATCTCCACCACATGCTGGAGTGAGGTCAGCCTGCTCTAAGCTGGTGTCGAATCACAAAACAGGAACCGCTGGCCCAATCAGAACTCGTTACGTATTTCTGAAGGAGGGACTTTATAAAACAAGGAAGTCATCAGCCCGTTTTTGTGACAGTGAAAACAGTGGTATACAGATAAGTAAATTGTGTGAAAAATACTGTGTTTTTTTTACACGCGAAACATGAACACGTTATATTGCACACTGTAAACACAATCAAAGCTTCAAAAAAGTGCGAAAAACGGGACCTTTAAAAACGGTACGATTGCACATTTTACTAGAAACAGTACTTTAAGAATGCATTTTGATAAGAGCCATAATTCCTGAGTAAAACACTGTTTATTTATAGGGCCCTATGATTATAAAAATGTTCACTAGTAGTCTGGAGATATTTTAGTCCAGTATCGCATTGAAGTCTAAATGTTAGTATTGTGACAGCACTACTATAAATTATCACACATCATCACACTCACCTCTCGCTGTGCTCTGTTTCTTCATGGTGAAACGCTGTGAAGCTTCAGCACAGTGCAGATATCGTCCATCATTCATCTTCTCAACGTGCTCAAGCGTCTGCAGCAGATCCTCAGGAGAGCTGCTCCTCTGAAGACTGAAGTGTCTGTTTGCACACTTCTGAATGATGTTCTGTAGGACGTCACTGGTTTCTGTGGGCTCTTGTGTTGTGAGGACCATGCTGTGTTGATAAACCTGCTCAGAGAAAGAGAGCAGCACCTTCTCCACACGCTTCTCCTGATCTTCTGCTGAACACGGCTCATGTTTGAGGAGCAGAAGGATCACATGAGGTCCTGGATCAGACAGAAACACACACTCTCTCACTGTGTGTGTGATCTGATGATCTGAGATGTTCCTCTGAAGCAGCTGAGGACTGTTGATGATGATCAGGTGTCTGTCCTTCAGTCTTCCTCCGACTCTCTCTACAACATCTGGAGGAGCTTTACTGTCAAACGCTGCTCGTCCTAAGATGAAGTTCCCCACCAGACTGTTTTCAGACACACTCGAACCCAGAAGAGCAATCCTCAGATCACTCACTGAAACACACGTAACACTTCATGATCACAGAACATCACAGAAGTAAAAATAAAATAGAATGCACCAGTAAGACTCATATTTGAGGTTGAGTTTAAGTCAAGTTTTGAAGGTTAATAAACTTTCCCCATTTTCCACAGATTCTTCATCACTTCAAGTATCTGTTCATCTGTTTAAAGACTTACTATCAGGAGGAGGGCTTTTGCTCTTTTTTCTCCTGCGAGGAGGATTGTGGGAAACAATCACTGTATGGAACAGAAGTTCCCCTATGTTCAGTTATCTACAGTATGTATTAATCTGTCAGTTATGAAGGACAATGTATAGGGAATATTTTTACTGTTCAGGTTGGCTATGGCCTCAGGGAGAAAAAGATTTTCCTGAAGCTCTTCTAATCTTCTGTATTTATTCAAGAATATAATTAATATATTTTAAAATAAATAATACATTAAGGTAACAGTAATAAAATAATAATAATAATAATAATAATAATAATAAAAACCTTTGTATTATTTCTATCTTGTGTTGAAAACAGTGAAGCAAGATGCATTAGGTCTCTATGTTGAGCTTTAATAGAAAAAGTTGCTAAAGCATAATTTCTGACTGATCACTTAGAAATGTAAGCAATGTAAAAACAATAATAAATACATGACTTGAAGAAATCTGTCTCATTCTCTTACTCTTCCACTGTGTATAACAAATAATTTATTTGTACTATTGTAAACTATTCAGGTCTTTACCGTGTTTCACTAGTTTCTTGTATTTCGTGTAAATACAGTGTATCTGAAATAATAAAGTGTAAATGAGAAATTAAAGTTATAAATGCGCGAGCGTCCAGCAGAAGGCGCCAAATCTGCTCCAGCGCTCACTGATGACGCTTCCGCTTCCGGAGTAACGGACACACAGTTCAAATCAACGGAACTGAATTCGTCAATATTCATAGCCTCGCGGGGATTTAGTCTGCAGTTTAATTCACAGAGATGGAGCATTTGTGATTGACCCGCGCGATATGAGGAGTTTGAACACAGTCACGTGAGTGCTCTTGATAATATTCAGACACAGATGTTGTATATGTGAACTCGTGTACATGTTAATCTAAAACTATCTGAAGTATTTTACTGAGTTTAGGTTAGGAATCTCTTGCGTTCTGGTTTTGTATTTTGTATAGTTGATCAGTTTTATTAGATGTTTTACACAAATATCCATGGTTTGAATATGATAATTCACTTTCAGAGGCTGGTATGGCTTGTAAGTTATTTGTTCCTCTGTTTCTGGTTTGTCATCCTCAGACTACTAAAAGTGAAGAAAAAAATGGTTGCCTGTGTTAGACTGCACGCTGTAAATATAGTTTGGTAAAACAATTCTAGATTAGTGCAAATTTAAGGAGCATCATCAGTTGTGCATGAATCACGTTACAAACAGGTATTCAAAATATTTGAGCATTTAACTGTGAAGATCAAGCCATCCTCCTACGTGTGAACATTAGACATAAATAGAAATACACAGTAGAGATGGAATATAACACTAATAGAAGAAAAACTTAATAAATAATTTAGAAGTAAAGGGGGAAACATGTGCTAGTTGTTTAAATGAATGTACAGATATGTTATTTACAAGTGTGCTATTTTACAAAGGTACAATTGTTGGATGAAAGATCAAAAAGATAAACGATGCAGATTTATTTCCAGTTGCTTTTGCTCATATTGTGCCAATATTAGTGAAGGGCACTGTAAATAAATAAATCAATAAGATATATAAAAAACTAATTAGTAAATATAGTGAATACAAATTAAAGAATAACAATAAATGTAAAAATAAGTACAGAAAATAATACATAAATGGAAAAAGTAAAAAAGAAATCAGGATTAAATATTATAACTGTTGAATCCAATAGATCCAATAAATGATGTGCTTTAACTGTGCAAGGTCTGCAAAGACAAGACGAAGACATTAAGAAAGAGAAGAAGAAGGGAAAACACAGAAGAAGAACAGGACAGAAACTATGAAGAGATCGTCTCCAAATCAAAAGATCAGATTAATTATATAAAGAAGAGATTAATGAGATGATTGTATTTAGTGATTTTCGTTGTGAATCAGAATCTGTTGAGGTCTTAAACTCAGAAAGGCCTCAGCTCCGTGTGTAAGTGAGAATGGTGTTTCTACATCCTGTGAGCCAGAAAGGAACAGATATTTCTCTGAGAATTAGAGAAGCTGCTTCTATATTTTATTTCTATAAGAGTGACATCTCTCATTTTGAGAGATATACAACTTTTTCCACTTTTGACATTATTTATAGCGATACATAAGTAGCCTGCTGTAGTGTGATTGACAGTTCTATATTTTTATTTTCTAATTTTCATATTGGATTTTTTTGTATTTTCCCAGTGTTGTATTTGCACAGGGGTTGGCCTTCAGTATTTTCTCTGTGTATATATGTAGAGCATTCCTCTAACAGAGGAAGACGATGAGCAGTTAGAGCTAGTCTTTCCTACTTCTTTAGTAGTATCCTTTCCTCTGTTTTCTTCTCTTGTACCTTCCTAGTGTTTTGTGCTTGTGAAACCTCAGGCGTGAGAGCGAGAACCCCAGGGATCTTTTTAAGAGAATCTCTTTTACTTGTTACAGACAATTCATTCCTCTTTGAGTAAAGGTTTAATTTAATTCGTAACAGACAGCTTTAATCTTTAAATGCACTTGGTGACACTGTGGTGGCTCGGGCAACTGTTCCGGATGCCTCCTGGACACCTTCCCGGGAAGGTGTTCCGGGCGCGTCCCACTGGGAGGAGACCCTGGGGAAGACCTAGGACACGCTGGAGAGACTATGTCTCCCGGCTGGCCTGGGAACGCCTCGGTGTCCCCCCAGAAGAGCTGGAGGAAGTGTCTAGGGAGAGGGAAGTCTGGGGTTCTCTGCTTAGACTGCTGCCCCCGCGACCCGGCCCCGGATAAGCGGAAGAAGATGGATGGATAGATGGATGGATGGATGGGTGACAATGTCAGATGTTCTGTTGAGCATGATGTTGCTGTTATTTGCTTCCCGGTCTCATGGCATAAACGTACCTGGGTCAAACACTAGAGACAGTAAAACTCAGACACCTTTTATTCCTTTTCACACAAATATACAGGGTTTTGATTAATAAAACGTCATTTTTGGAAAACTTTTGAACGTTCGCTTCGCACATATTCAGTTTCATATCTATGGGTTTCACCAACGGTAGGTTTGTTTGCTAGCTCACGGAGACAGACTTAAGAGGCAAGGAGATTAGGTTTGAATCCTGTGTAACCACGGTTCAAAAAAAAAAATCCAAATCTGCATAAAGTAAGTTGAAATGACACAGTTGCATTACCAAATGTGTTTTTATATCAGTTTTTTTTTTTTACAATATCGAGTAGGTTTAGGGTTGGGTTTGGTGAAGGGCACATTGGGCACATGATAGAGCATTAACTTTTACCCACATAGCAAATGTCTTGTGGCCCAGATCCGGGCCAAACAATCACTTTTCTCTCTGCCCAAATGCCTCAAAGAATGACGGCCCTGAAGTGACCCAGAACTGGATTAAAGACAAGGGCAAAACATGGGCTGTAACCAGCCCAAATCTCAAACAGTTAATCACAGTTAACTAGCCCTGATCTGGGCCAAAACAGGTTTCATCATTGGTGCCAATTCTCAGCCTTAAGTAAACCAGAATCCCCAAATCTGAGCCACACTTGAGCCTTATATAGCCCAGACCCAACCCAGACAGCAAGCAGTTTCGGCCCATATCCAGCCCACATCTCGGCCAACACTATGTTGCTATCTGGTAATAGAGAATCTTAATATTTCATATTATTACATTGTGTATTGCTATAATCACCATCATTCTTTTTGTGACATTCCTTGGTCCCAGACAGCAACATAGTGAAACGCAACAGACACATGCAACTTAATCGTTAGAATTTATTACAGATCTGACACAGAGCAGTATCACAGTAGTCCAAATGACGATGCATTGCAGTCCTCTCTGGCAGAATATAATATTAGTGTGAGGAGCAGGGCATAATTTAAGTTGTTAAACACTGAAAATACTATCCCAATCCACTCCGTCAAGGCACACGTTTCTCATTCAAAACACGCATCACCGGAAACATGGCATGTTGCAATCTCTGACGAAACCGGCGAGAGCCAATAAGCGTTTGATATCGCTGCCATAAAACTTGTTGTAAAACTTCTTAACGGCACATTTTTAAATTGTTACTATAGCTACAGAGGAAGGAGATACATATCGTCAATGAATGCTGTTTGAATTTGGATATGTTCCTCACACCAAGCATCACATGGATACAGAGGATTTAAATAAAATAAAAAATACTTTTATGATCATTTTATTTATTGCTTGTGCATGACAGCATACTAATAAAAATGATGTGCCCCCACTCTCTATTATAGATCAGTGTGTGTCCCATAGTAAACCAAATAAATATTACATGATAATGGTTAAATGATCTCTCTCTCTCTTTTCATGTAAGGATTCTAACATTATTTGTACCAAGAATAATAATATAAAATTATAATTAAGTGCGGTTTAATGCACTTGACTGATTTGCTTAATTTTGAAATGATAATCCATTTCACAGACCTCATTTTTAACAATTGTACACTTCATTAAAATGTCTGTGATCTTTTAATCATTATCATGCAATATTGTATTTATCTTGTTTATCGAGGGTCACACAATATGCTGCCAGATCTTAGCCTGATTTGGGCCAGATATCACTGGACTGATTTGGGCCAAACTCCTCCCACCAACAATCGGCCTTTTTTACCAAACGATGCTGATTTTAAAAGCACCAAAACAAACACGCCCATACCCCGAAAGGACCTCGCCCCATTCATCTATTTGTAGTCAATCTGCTAATATCAGTCTGTGCACTTAAATTAAGCGCTCTCTTCTCGCTATCCTTACAAGACACGCCCCTTACTTCTGATTGGCTACAAGTGTGTTTTGGGACTCGTCCAGACACTGTAGTCAAAAGTGTTTAAGTCAAATATAATATAATATACTAATGTTATGATTCCCAAAGAGCAGTCCCTCCAGGATTTCGCGGGCCTTTTTTGTGATTGTTGCGCCTAAAATGCCTGATGTTGCATGAGCTTTTCCAAAAAATTGCGATGAAAGTTGCGGTGCTTTTTAGGTTTTTGTTGTGATTATACTGCGGAAGAAAATGAACCCTAGGTTGTGGAAGTTGAGAAATAGTTGTGATTTTCCATTTTTGTAAGTATAATGAGTAATATGTTAAATATTAAATTATTAAAAACATTAATTATGAAAAAAACATTAATTAAAAGAACAAAGACACTGAGAAATGATCCTATAAACAATCTTACCAATATGACAAATAAAAGATTACCAGGATTATAAAAATGCAGCAAAATAGGCTTTACTTATCCAAATGTGCTTCAAAAGTTAAAGTGCACGAAACAGCACTACATGAAGTAAAACATGAATGTCTCAGCCTTCATGTAAGTAAAACAAAACAAACATTAGTACTAGTACTGTGTGCAGGCAGTCTCTCCTGAAGACTACATTAAATAATAATAAACTAATAATATAAATGGCTCATATCAGAAATAAAAAACAATGTCGGTTCAAAATTTGAACAGAACCTCACAGCTTGATGCTGAAGATGCCTAAACAATGGAAAATAAAATACAATTTTGGCATCCATTAATTTCTTGAATTATCTAAAAAAAAATGTAAAGTGCACACAGTCCTTCACTGTAAACATAACACACTTTCGGTAACACTGTGGAGAACTTAAGGGTATATAAACACTGACTCCAAATTCAAAAGGTGTTGATACATTCCTGGTGTCAGCACAACACAACATACAAAGATGACAAGGTTAAACACCTAGGCCTCATCAAAAGACTCATCAAAGTCCTCCTCAAAGTCTTTGTCCTCAAATGCTCCACTGGCAAGCCTCTGGTTATGGTACAGAAAGACCAAGGCTTTGAGGTTGTCATTTGTGACCGATCTCCTTCGGCTTGACAACACCAGCTTGTAGATGCTGTTACTCCATTCAGTTGTCAATGTCAATGTCAATGTCACCTTTATTTATATAGCGCTTTAAACAAAATACATTGCGTCAAAGCAACTGAACAACATTCATTAGGAAAACAGTGTCAATAATGCAAAAATGATAGTTAAAGGCAGTTCATCATTGGATTCAGTTATGTCATCTCTGTTCAGTTAAATAGTGTCTGTGCATTTATTTGCAATCAAGTCAACGATATCGCTGTAGATGAAGTGTCCCCAATTAAGCAAGCCAGAGGCGACAGCGGCAAGGAACCGAAACTCCATCGGTGACAGAATGGAGAAAAAAACCTTGGGAGAAACCAGGCTCAGTTGGGGGGCCAGTTCTCCTCTGACCAGACGAAACAAGTAGTTCAATTCCAGGCTGCAGCAAAGTCAGATTGTGCAGAAGAATCATCTGTTTCCTGTGGTCTTGTCCTGGTGCTCCTCTGAGACAAGGTCTTTACAGGGGATCTGTATCTGGGGCTCTAGTTGTCCTGGTCTCCACTGTCTTTCAGGGATGTAGAGGTCCTTTCTAGGTGCTGATCCAGCATCTGGTCTGGATACGTACTGGATCCGGGTGACTGCAGTGACCCTCTGATCTGGACACAGACTGGATCTGGTGGCCACGTTGACCTCGGAACAAGAGAGAAACAGACAAATATTAGCGTAGATGCCATTCTTCTAATGATGTAGCAAGTACATAGGGTGTTATGGGAAGTGGTTCCGGTTTACCTAATTAATGCAGCCTAAAAATCCTTTAACGGATTTGGATAATAAAAGCATATTAGTATGTTATGTGTATGCCAGGTTAAAGAGATGGGTCTTTAATCTAGATTTAAACTGCAAGAGTGTGTCTGCCTCCCGAACAATGTTAGGTAGGTTATTCCAGAGTTTGGGCGCCAAATAGGAAAAGGATCTGCCGCCTGCAGTTGATTTTGATATTCTAGGTATTATCAAATTGCCTGAGTTTTGAGAACGTAGCGGACGTAGAGGATTATAATGTAAAAGGAGCTCATTCAAATACTGAGGTGCTAAACCATTCAGGGCTATATAAGTAATAAGCAATATTTTAAAATCTATGCGATGCTTGATAGGGAGCCAGTGCAGTGTTGACAGGACCGGGCTAATATGGTCATACTTCCTGGTTCTAGTAAGAACTCTTGCTGCTGCATTTTGGACTAGCTTTAGTTTGTTTACTAAGCGTGCAGAACAACCACCCAATAAAGCATTACAATAATCTAACCTTGAGGTCATAAATGCATGGATTAACATTTCTGCATTTGACATTGAGAGCATAGGCCGTAATTTAGATATATTTTTGAGATGGAAAAATGCAGTTTTACAAATGCTAGAAACGTGGCATTGCGATCAAATAGCACACCTAGGTTCCTAACTTATGACGAAGAATTGACAGAGCAACCATCAAGTCTTAGACAGTGTTCTAGTTTATTACAAGCAGACTTTTTAGGTCCTATAATTAACACCTCTGTTTTTTCAGAATTTAGCAGTAAGAAATTACTCGTCATCCAGTTTTTTATATCGACTATGCAATCCATTAGTTTTTCAAATTGGTGTGTTTCACCGGGCTGTGAAGAAATATAGAGCTGAGTATCATCAGCATAACAGTGAAAGCTAACACCATGTTTCCTGATGATATCTCCCAAGGGTAACATATAAAGCGTGAAGAGTAGCGGCCCTATTACTGAGCCTTGAGGTACTCCATACTGCACTTGTGATCGATAGGATACATCTTCATTCACTGCTACGAACTGATGGCGGTCATATAAGTATGATTTAAACCATGCTAATGCACTTCCACTGATGCCAACAAAGGGTTCAAGTCTATGCAAAAGAATGTTGTGGTCAATTGTGTTAAACGCAGCACTAAGATCCAATAAAACTAATAGAGAGATACACCCACGATCAGATGATAAGAGCAGATCATTTGTAACTCTAAGGAGAGCAGTCTCAGTACTATGATATGGTCTAAATCCTCACTGGAAATCCTCACATATACCATTTTTCTCTAAGAAGGAATATAATTGTGTGGATACCACCTTTTCTAGTATCTTGGACAGAAAAGGGAGATTCGAGATTGGTCTATAATTAACTAGTTCTTTGGGGTCAAGTTGTGGTTTTTTGATGAGAGGCTTAATAACAGCCAGTTTGAAGGTTTTGGGGACATATCCTAATGACAATGAGGAATTAATAATAGTCAGAAGAGAATCTATGACTTCTGGAAGCACCTCTTTTAGGAGCTTAGATGGTATAGGGTCTAACATACATGTTGTTAGTTTTAGATGATTTAACAAGTTTATACAATTCTTCCTCTCCTATGGTAGAGAATGAGTGGAACTGTTCCTCAGGGGGTCTATAGTGCACTGTCTGATGTGATACTGTAGCTGACGTCTGAATGGTTGCAATTTTATCTCTAATAGTATCGATTTTAGAAGTAAAGTAGTTCATAAAGTCATTACTGCTGTGGTGTTGGGAAATGTCAACACTTGTTGAGGCTTTATTTTTCGTTAATTTAGCCACTGTATTGAATAAATACCTGGGGTTATGTTTGTTTTCTTCTAAAAGAGAAGAAAAGTAATCGGATCTAGCAGTTTTTAATGCTTTTCTGTAGGATATGTTACTTTCCCGCCAAGCAATATGAAATACCTCTAGTTTTGTTTTCCTCCAGCTGCGCTCCATTTTTCGGGCTGCTCTCTTTAGGGTGCGAGTATGCTCATTATACCATGGTGTCAAACTGTTTTCCTTAACCTTCCTTAAGCGTAAAGGAGCAACTTTATTTAAAGTGCTAGAAAAGAGAGAGTCCATAGTTTCTGTTACATCATCAAGTTGTTCTGAGGTTTTGGATATGCTAAGGAATTTGGATACATCAGGAAGATAACTTAAAAAGCAGTCTTTTGTGTTAGAAGTGATGATTCTTCCATACTTGTAACAAGAAGTAGAATTTACAATTTTGGCTATATGAATTTTGCAAAGAACTAAATAATGATCTGAAATATCATCACTTGGCTGAATAATTTCAACACCATCAACATCAATTCCATGTGACAGTATTAAATCTAGAGTATGATTTCGACAATGAGTAGGTCCTGAAACGTGTTGTCTAACACCAATAGAGTTCAGAATGTCTATAAATGCTGATCCCAATGCATCGTTTTCATTATCAAAATGGATATTAAAATCACCAACTATTAAAACTTTATCTGCAGCCAGAACTAACTCGGATGTAAATTCAGCAAACTCTTTAATAAAGTCTGTATGGTGCCCTGGTGGCCTGTATACAGTAGCCAGTACAAACATAACAGGGGATTTATCATTAACATTTGTTTCTTTGGATAATGTTATATGAAGTACCATTACTTCAAACGAGTTATACTTGTAGCCTGCCCTCTAAGAAATCCTGAAAACGTTGTTATAAATTGAAGCAACACCTCCACCTTTGCCTTTTAGACGCGGCTCATGTTTATAACAGTAATCTTGGGGGGTGGACTCATTTAAAATAATGTAATCATCAGGTTTAACCAGGTTTCTGTCAAACAGAGTACATCTATATTATGATCAGTGATCATATTATTTACAAAAAGTGTTTTCGTAGAAATGGATCTGATATTCAATAAGCCAAGCTTTATCATTTGTTTATCCATATTGCTTCTGTTTTTTATTTGTTGAACCTCAATTAAATTGTTAATCTTAACTTGGTTTGGACGTTTTTTGTATTTTCTAGTTCGGGGAACAGACACAGTCTCTATAGTGTGATATCTAGGTGAAAGAGTCTCTATGTGCTGAGAATTAACTGACCTCTGTGACAGGAGGCAGCTAGCAGACGGTCGGTTTAGCCAGTCTGTCTGCTTCCTGACCTGGGCACCAGTTAGTCAAGTATAAACACTAAGACTATTTGCCATATTTCTAGAGAGAAGAGTGGCGCTAGCCCAGGAGGGATGAAGACCATCTCTTTTAAACAGGTCAGGTCTGCCCCAAAAGCTCGTCCAATTGTCTATGAAACCTATGTTATTCTGTGGGCACCACTTAGACATCCAGCCATTGAGTGATGACAATCTGCTATGCATCTCGTCACCACGGTAAGCAGGGAGGGGACCAGAGCATATTACAGTGTCCGACATCGTGCTTGCAAGTTCACACACCTCTTTAATGTTATTTTTAGTGATCTCCGACTGGCGAAGTCGAACATCATTAGCGCCGGCATGAATAACAATCTTACTGTATTTACGTTTAGCATTAGCCAGCACTTTTAAATTTGCCAAGATGTCAGGCGCTCTGGCTCCCGGTAAACATTTGACTATGGTGGCTGGTGTCTCTATATTCACGTTCCGTACAATAGAATCACCAATAACTAGAGCACTTTCATCAGGTTTCTCAGTGGGTGCATCACTGAGTGGGGAGAACCTGTTTAATGTTTTGATCGGAAAAGAAGAGCGGTGTTTTGACCCACGACTACGCTGCCTCACCGTCACCCAGTTGCCCTGCTGCTGGGGCTCTGTTTCCAGAACCGAACAATGTACAGGAATCCCTGAGCTAGACGCATCCAAAGCCGTATCTAGAGCCCTAACATTCTTACTGTCCTCAATTAAAGTTTGGATGTGTGTCTCTAATTCTGAAATCTCCTTTGTCAGCCTAACTATTTCCCTGCATTTATCACATGTGAATCCCTCATCAGTGACAGAGATAGATAAACTGTACATGTGGCAAGAAGTGCAAGTAACAATGACGGGAGAAGCCATTACTCACCGTGCTTGATGAAATATTCTTACTGCGGTTGTTTGATGAACTTGTGAAAAACTTCTTCTTCTTGGATTTTATTGGCGGTTGACACAGAACACAATGGTGTATTTCCGCCACCAACTGGTATGGAGTGTGGATCAAGATGACTTTTTTTTTTTTAAATTCTCTCCCACAGATTAGATTCCACAAGAAACAGTTTGTCAACCGCCGTAAACTCCAAACACAACTCTGTCGATAATCAACGAAAATCGACTCTGTCGATAATCAAGACGATATTAGGCTCATTTTCCTATTAATGTATTAGATTATAATAATAATATTATTTTTATTTTTATTAGGCTGCTTATTATAATTCGGCTTTTAAACTGTCCAGCTATTTCACTTAATTTCACTGCCCGCATTTCACACACACACACCTCTCACGTGCAGGAGGATTAGAGCATTTAGTCGGTGAAGTTGTAACGCTTTGACTCGGATAATTCGTTAAATCCATGAAATGAAAGAGATAGAAAACGTCGAGTTGGTGTCCCACACATTTAATGGCTGGTATACGGCAACGCGCTCTTCTCATACATGAGAGATTAACTCTTTCTTGGTGTCACAAATAAAGTAAAGACAAAATAAGTGAAAAAAAAAAAAGCGCGAAAAAAAAAAAAGTGACGTGACATTCAGCCAAGTATGGTGACCCATACTCAGAATTTGTGCTCTGCATTTAACCCATCCGAAATGCGCGCACACACACACACACACACACACACACTGTGAGCACACACCCAGAGCAGTGGGCAGCCATTTATGCTGCGGCGCCCGGGGAGCAGTTGGGGGTTCAATGCCTTGCTCAAGGGCACCTAAGTCGTGGTATTGAAGGTGGAGAGAGAACTGTACATGCACTCCCCCCACCCACAATTCCTGCCGGCCCGGGACTCGGACTCACAACCTTTCGATTGGGAGTCAATGTCAATGTCAATGTCACCTTTATTTATATAGCGCTTTAAACAAAATACATTGCGTCAAAGCAACTGAACAACATTCATTAGGAAAACAGTGTCAATAATGCAAAAATGATAGTTAAAGGCAGTTCATCATTGGATTCAGTTATGTCATCTCTGTTCAGTTAAATAGTGTCTGTGCATTTATTTGCAATCAAGTCAACGATATCGCTGTAGATGAAGTGTCCCCAACTAAGCAAGCTAGAGGCGACAGCGGCAAGGAACCGAAACTCCATCGGTGACAGAATGGAGAAAAAAACCTTGGGAGAAACCAGGCTCAGTTGGGGGGCCAGTTCTCCTCTGACCAGACGAAACCAGTAGTTCAATTCCAGGCTGCAGCAAAGTCAGATTGTGCAGAAGAATCATCTGTTTCCTGTGGTCTTGTCCTGGTGCTCCTCTGAGACAAGGTCTTTACAGGGGATCTGTATCTGGGGCTCTAGTTGTCCTGGTCTCCGCTGTCTTTCAGGGATGTAGAGGTCCTTTCTAGGTGCTGATCCAGCATCTGGTCTGGATACATACTGGATCCGGGTGACTGCAGTGACCCTCTGATCTGGACACAGACTGGATCTGGTGGCCACGGTGACCTCGGAACAAGAGAGAAACAGACAAATATTAGCGTAGATGCCATTCTTCTAATGATGTAGCAAGTACATAGGTTGTTGTTATGGGAAGTGTTTCCGGTTCCGGTTTACCTAATTAATGCAGCCTGAAAATCCTTTAACGGATTTGGATAATAAAAGCATATTAGTATGTTATGTGTATGCCAGGTTAAAGAGATGGGTCTTTAATCTAGATTTAAACTGCAAGAGTGTGTCTGCCTCCCGAACAATGTTAGGTAGGTTATTCCAGAGTTTGGGCGCCAAATAGGAAAAGGATCTGCCGCCTGCAGTTGATTTTGATATTCTAGGTATTATCAAATTGCCTGAGTTTTGAGAACATAGTGGACGTAGAGGATTATAATGTAAAAGGAGCTCATTCAAATACTGAGGTGCTAAACCACTCAGGGCTATATAAGTAATAAGCAATATTTTAAAATCTATGCGATGCTTGATAGGGAGCCAGTGCAGTGTTGACAGGACCGGGCTAATATGGTCATACTTTCTGGCTCTAGTAAGAACTCTTGCTGCTGCATTTTGGACTAGCTGTAGTTTGTTTACTAAGCGTGCAGAACAACCACCCAATAAAGCATTACAATAATCTAACCTTGAGGTCATAAATGCATGGATTAACATTTCTGCATTTGACATTGAGAGCATAGGCCGTAATTTAGATATATTTTTGAGATGGAAAAATGCAGTTTTACAAATGCTAGAAATGTGGCTTTCTAAGGAAAGATTGCGATCAAGTAGCACACCTAGGTTCCTAACTGATGACGAAGAATTGACAGAGCAACCATCAAGTCTTAGACTGTGTTCTAGGTTATTACAAGCAGAGTTTTTAGGTCCTATAATTAACACCTCTGTTTTTTTCAGAATTTAGCAGTAAGAAATTACTCGTCATCCAGTTTTTTATATCGACTATGCAATCCATTAGTTTTTCAAATTGGTGTGTTTCACCGGGCTGCGAAGAAATATAGAGCTGAGTATCATCAGCATAACAGTGAAAGCTAACACCATGTTTCCTGATGATATCTCCCAAGGGTAACATATAAAGCGTGAAGAGTAGCGGCCCTAGTACTGAGCCTTGGGGTACTCCATACTGCACTTGTGATCGATAGGATACATCTTCATTCACTGCTACGAACTGATGGCGGTCATATAAGTACGATTTAAACCATGCTAATGCACTTCCACTGATGCCAACAAAGTATTCAAGTCTATGCAAAAGAATGTTGTGGTCAATTGTGTCAAACGCAGCACTAAGATCCAATAAAACTAATAGAGAGATACACCCACGATCAGATAAGAGCAGATCATTTGTAACTCTAAGAAGAGCAGTCTCAGTACTATGATACCGACTCTCTAACCATTAGGCCACGACTTCCCTTGTTAAATAATTAACAAGGTGGCAGAGCGAATTTATCATCCATAGTGCATGGTTCTCACGTAGTCCTTTTCTTAAAGACTGATCACTTAACTTATAAAACACACTATGTGGTGATGACGTAGAAGGACTACGTGAGAACCACTATGGATAATAAGTTCAATCTGCCGCCTTGTTATTATTTTCATGCACACCGCACTACCGCACTATAATGTGATGCATGCAAAATACATAGTTTTGGCTGTTACAAAGTCTCCATCCACTAACAGACGTACATCGTCTGCAGATATAAGGTATTTCATTGCACTTTAACAAGTAGTCTAAACGGCCTATATACTGTATGTGCAATATATTAAACGAGCCCTCACTAACTGAGTTTAATGCCACAGTTTTGTTAGAATGCATCTCTTGTTTCTGTGGCGGTGCGTCGAGCTGGTCATGAGGCGCGCGGTCCGGAGCGCTGTATGACTGATGCAGCAGTTCAATTCAACTTTACTACAAATATATCAACTTACCTGTTTTAAATACTTTATATTTAAATGTTCGTTTATGCCCAATATTAGTGTTTAACTGTTGGACTTTAAATGAAATCTGCTATTGATTTTCACCGTTGACTGATTTTGCAGAACATTTAGACTGATAACTTCCCTGCGCAGATGCGGACGTGCGATATGACAGTTGCGTCCGACTATGTATGAACTAGCTGTTTTAAATACAGTATTTTTATATTTAACGTTAGTTAAATCAGTCCGTATGTTTGAAAGTATTTTTTTTTTATTATTGGTGACTCCATAGGCTCTCTCTCGCGCACCTGCGCAGTTTAAAACACCCAATAGTTATGCTATGACAAGAACAAAGAGTCTCGCTCTTGCTCCACCCATGCTCGATAATATTGTGTATCGTCGATCTCACGGGCTGACGATATGACGATTTGAAAAATGACCATATCGCTCAACACTAGCATCCAGTTCATCTTTAGGCACATCACTGAAGCCTGGGATGGATTCGTAGCTGGACACACTATCACTCATAAATGCAATGTGACGAGGATCAAAGACCCTGACCTCTTTCAGGAAACTAATGGCAGGTTGCCCATCAGAAATGTACTTGCTCAGTTTGTCCTCTGCATTGATGTATGCCTGTTCCACTCTGTTCAGGATCTGCATTTTTAGCAAAATATAGATCAAGTCCCTCAAAGTATTCTGCGCATGTTTCATAGCTGAGCTCTTTGTTGGCCTCTAACTTCATATGCAGATCCTCCAGGTAGTCAAAAGCTTTGGTGACTATAAGTCCAGAAGTCCAATTAACACTGCACTTATCTGCCATGATGCTGATCTGGACCTATAGACTTTCAGCCATATTTGGATCCTGGAGTATATCATGGAGTCTCTCCACTGACTGGGGTGTGGTTTTTCCACAGGTCTTTGAATAGAAAAAATCAATTGAGTCAAAATTATGTTCAGGCAATCAATCACAAAAACACATAGTATTTCATTCATCATTTTGGATATTTTGTCTATTTCTCTGTGTATGTGTTGTATGTATGTCTTTGGTGGAACTGAAATGTATATTTGCCTGTAAGGCGCCATTGAGACTTTTTTTATATATATATAATATGGCGCTGTATAAATAAAACTGAATTGAATTGAATATATTTGTAATACTGTATTATGAGCAAAGAGAATGCCACTTACATCAATTTCCTTCTCAATAAATTCCTTGTATAGTTCGAAGTGCTCTGAATGGTATTGTACAGCAGTGAACCATGAGTTCCATCGAGTTGCACATGGATTTGGAGCCATGGTTGCTTTCCTTCCTGGTGGTAGATTTTTTGTCATGAATTGAAGATATCTTCTTTTGCGTGAGCCAGCATGGAAGAACATTTGCGAGAAACTCCGCATGAATGAATTCAATTGATCAAAAGGTCTCCGAAAAGCACTCCCAACAAGCTTCATAATATGAGCCATGCATGTTACATGCACTGAATTTGGGAATAAGGACTTCAGCGCAGCAGTATAGGCCTTCTTCATATAGGCTGCATTATCAGTGTTAAACACAATGACATCATCATTATCAATGCTGTATTCTAACAGCCATTGACACAGTGGAGTGGTTACACTGCTCAAGGAACACTGTGTCTGCAAGGTACGCCAAAATTCTTCCAGACTCATCCTTCTCTAGTGGTGCAATTCAAATGTTCAGTACACATCTCCCCTCTATATCTGGAGTTTAGTCACAAATGACTGCAACAGACCTTTTGGTTAGATTAGTCTTGAGAGATTCTTTCTCCTGCAGGTAGACATCACCCAAGTATTTTTCTTGGAGCTGGTGGCTCCCAGGAATCGCTCCACTATTGACAACCTTCTCTTTGAGGAACTTCCTCAAAACAGGGTGGTCACTCTTTGAGAGTGGAATATTTACAGCTGTACATGTGGCTACCCAATTTAAACAAATCTAAACAGAAAATAATAAAAACAACAATACATCAGCCACATTCAGGGATGGTATTGTAGGTGTATGTATGTATCTACATCCATCTCTCTATCTCTCATAAATAAATCATACACGTACAGAGATATCCATTAATATACTGACTATCATTTCCATTAGTTTAGTCCTGCTTATAATGTTATAATTGTTTTCTCTCTTCAAAGAGAGGGGGAGAGACAGGGAGAGAGCTATTGATATGCACATCAGCGCAATTACATGATAATATATACCAACTTTAACATTAGCGATGCATGTACATTTAAAATAACTCACCTTAATTTTTTCAGAGCTTGCAATTGACCTTGATGCAACAGCCTGCGTCATTGTGATCCGTCTCGTCGTCTGACGTCCTTCCTGTATTTCTGCACATCTCATGTTATGCTTTGCGGTGGCAAAATGCTTGTCAATTGATGATTTCCTTTTGTGTTCTAACACAATGTTGAATGCAGTGCAAAATAATTTCCCCCCGCTTTCATGCAGAATGCCATGGTACTGCTTTTGGCGATCTATTGCTGTTATTTTGCTCGGCAAGTGTGAAACGTTTGACTCGCACATGCTGCTTTTCTTAACACTGAAGTAAAGCGGCAGGTAATTTGTCGACGTCAGCTCCAATGACGACGCCAATGATTGGTCAAATTTAAGGGAAAGTTGCGGTGATTGGTTAAAATTGCAACACCGCCCCGAATTCGCCGGGATTGGTTGAATTTGCATTGATGTTGCAAATCACAACATCGCGAAATCCTGGAGGGTCTGAAAGAGATAACACTTAATGCCTCTGATTTAATTTTTATTTTCTTCCACACACAGAAATTCATGTTCAGTGAAACTCCTCTGACAACATTCTCACATTCATCAATTCACCAATAAATGCAGGAATATTTCCATCAGTTTACAAGAGAAGACGAGCCTCAAATCATCAAAAGGAGATGGAATCTGTAAAGACTGAGTTTATTAAAGAGGAAAGAGAGGAGATGAGACACACTGAAGATACTGAAGAACAAACAGGTTGGTGCTTAATCTTCAATCTTCATTAATAATGCTGATGGTTATAAAGCTTCAGGCAGTTTTATATTGTGTTTAGAGCTGTTCAATAATTTTGCTAAAGCATCAGATAATAAGGGACACGTCCTATGACTTTTTCCGACCAGCACAAATCAAACAAGTAGTGTTTTACCAAACTGATTCACAGCAACATCTCAGATTTCCATAAACATTCCCTCTTATCTCTTACTCAGATTGACTAAACAGTTCATGGAACCTCACGATTTTTAAAATAGTAATTTAAAGATCAGTTTACCCCATTCATGAACATTTTCAGGGACATATAATTGATAAAACTGCATAAAAATTATCTAAATTTTGTAATTCAGTTGTCTACTTCATGCTTTTCAAATTTATATCCTTTCAATTTGTTTTTTTTTTCACTTTTTTTTAACAAGTTAATGAAAATGTACCATTTTTACTTTTGTTTCAGAGCTGATTGAAGATAATGAGGAGAGAGAAGAATTGAGTGAATCTGAGAAGAAAAATCATGTCAGATATGGAGAAAAACCCCAACAGAAAGATTTAAAGAAAATGAAGAAGAAATCTTTCCCCTGCATTCAGTGTGGAAAGAGTTTCACACGCAAAACTTTTCTCAAGCTACACATGAGAGTTCATACTGGAGAGAAACCGTTCACATGTGATCAATGCGGGAAGAGTTTCTCACAATCATCAAACCTTAAGATACACCTGAACATCCACACTGGAGAGAAACCACACACATGTGATCAATGCGGGAAGAGTTTCACATACTCATCAAACCTTATGAAACACATGAACATCCACACTGGAGAGAAACCACACACATGTGATAAATGCGGGAAGAGTTTCACACAGTCATCAACTCTTATGAAACACATGAACATCCACACTGGAGAGAAACCACACACATGTGATCAATGCGGGAAAACATTTTTGTGGTCTTCAAACCTGACAAAACACCTGAAACTTCATGCAAAGGAGAAACCACATTCATGTAATTTGTGTGGAAAGAGTTTTCGATTAATACAATATTTGAAAGTGCATCAGAAAATACATACTGGTGTGAGAGAGTACATGTGCTTTGAGTGTGAAAAGACTTTTATTACATCTTACCATTTAAAACTGCATGAGAAGATTCACACTGGAGAGAAACCTTACAAGTGTTCACACTGTGACAAGAGATTCAGTGTGTCATCACATCTGAAAAGACATGAGATGATCCACACTGGAGAGACACCTTACAAGTGTTCACACTGTGACAAGAGATTCAGTCGATTAGGAAACCTGAAAACACATGAGATGATCCACACTGGAGAGAAACCTTACAAGTGTTCACACTGTGACAAGAGATTCAGTCGATCAGGACACCTGAAAACACATGAGAGGATCCACACTGGAGAGAAACCTTACAAGTGTTCACACTGTGACAAGAGATTCAGTGTGTCATCAAATCTGAAAACACATGAGATGATCCACACTGGAGAGAAACCGTATCTCTGCACTGAATGTGGGAAGTGTTTCAAACATTCATCTTCTCTACACAATCATACAAAAAACAAACACAGTTAGTAGATCATCTTCAGATCTGGGGCCTGTTTTAGAAAGGAGGTTAAGTGAAAACTCTGAGTTGGTTAACCCTGAAATGAGGCAAACTCCGAGTTTTCCGTTTCAGAATGGGAGGTATGTCAAACCTGAGAAAGCAGGGTAAGTCAAGCCCGTTTTTGAAAGAGAGGTAACTTATACTCAGAGTCAGTTACTATGGTAACTTACTCTGTGAACCTAACCTGGTCGGGAGCAGGTTTACTTCGTTAAACCCAGAGTTTCTAAAGGTGTCCTCCCCTTTTTAAAAGAGGAAGCGGTGTTTAAACACCTCATTCATTCTTTCGGTACATTTATTCATTGCGCACATTTCAGTTACGCAGAGGCATCAAAGGGAATGAAATGGCATGTCCTTTTATGGACCATCCGGTTGACGAAGAGGCTATATTAATTCGTAGGGAGTTACATTTACGTCGGGAGAGGATTTTGAGGCCCATAGTGGATTGTTTGTCATATCCCCATGCATTTTTATTTGAGCGGTACAGTTTTTCTTTACAGTCAATAAAATACATCCATAATCTCATCCATCCATACATCAGAAACATCACACACCGCGGCCGTGCTCTTAAATCAGAACAGATTCTTTGCGTTGCCTTACGTTTCTTTGCAAATGGTAGTTTTCTGTATAACATCAGAGATGCAGAACATATTAGTAAAGCTACTGTTTGCAGCGCGGTCAGGAAAGTGTGCCTCGCTCTTAAACGATTTCTGCAAATTTTTGTGGTGTTTCCTGGGCACAAAGAGTCATCAAAGAGGAGTTTTACAGGATTGCAGGTCAGTGGTGTATAAATCGGTTTAAATGAGACTGATAAAAGACATTCAATTAGAATATATTGCTGTGACAACTGGAAGTAACCTAATAATCAGAATTCCCTTTAGGATTTCCAAATGTGGTTGGATGCATTGATGGCACACATATTCCGATCATTGCACCTTCTGAAAATGAAGCAGATTATGTTAATAGGAGGTCAATCCACAGTATTAATGTGCAGGTATATACTGACAGCCTACTGTTTCAAAAGGTAATAGACTACATCACAGTACTGTAAATGTGTCATTCTTTGCACTTTCAAGATCATATGTGATGCTGCACATATAATCACAAATGTGGAGGCAAAGTGGCCCGGGTCTGTTCATGACTCAAGAATATATCGAGAGTCAACCCTGAGCAACAGACTGGAAAGGGGTAAGTAAATGTATGTCCTATACACATATTTCAATGTATGCACTACACACTTACAGAAGAATTTCTATGCAGCACTAAAACAATATGAATTTTCTTATAGGAGAGATTGATGGCCTTCTGCTGGGAGATAGGGGTTACCCATGCCGACCAAATCTTATTACCCCTTACCCAGAACCTGAACCAGGACCCCAGCAGCGCTTCAATGTGTCACACTGCAGGACGAGAGCCCAGGTGGAGATGACCATACTCCTGTTGAAAGCATGTTTCCATTGCCTACATCACCTCAGGGTAACCCCTGAAAGGGCCTGTAACATTTTTGTGGCATGTGTTGTTCTCCATAATATTGCCATGATTAGAGGGGAGCAACACCCTGCCCTACAAGTACAAGATCCTGAGGAATACCCCATTAATGAGAAGAAGTCTATATAACTCCTTAACTGGCAACTGAAAATACATTATTAGAGTTACATAGTGTAGCCTATTTGTAAAATTCTACAGAATTAAACTGTGGCATTTACTGTAAGTAACTGAACTGTGTTCATCTGTGCACTTTGTAATTATTTATGGTGCATTGACTATAGGCTACTTACAACTTCCTGTAGTTCTGTTGGGACAGAAGGCTCCAAAAGACAGATATTACCGTCAGAATCTGTTTGGACCAACAAAAAAACTATCACAAAATAGGATAGGAATAAGAAATATCACCAAAAGTAAATATCATTTTTTTTTTTACACATACTGTAGGTACACCTCTTACATTTTATGAAGGCACTTGAATCTTCTGGAGTGACTGGCTCAGATGAAGTCCCTCCAGGAATTCCCTCAGCTATTGGCCGTCCAGCATTCTGGCTCAGGGCCATCTCCTCTGCATTAGTCAGAGGTGGTGGTGCAGGTCCTCCCCCCGTTTTGCGAGCATCTGCCTTCTTTCTGTTGGCTGAGTAGTCAAAAGAGAATGAACATTTAGACCAATGTCAAAAATGCTGCTGCACTGCTAGACACTGAATGCTATTTAGTTATTTAATATGTCAAATAGGTACACTATAGCAAATATCAAGGCTTACCTGATTTAATTATCTTTCTTTTGATGCCTGCAGGATTGCACCTATACATGAAAATTAAATTAATAGGTTTAATAAAATACTGTTCTTCCAGTTTCACCTCTGATATTAAAACAGTTGGGAATTTAATATAAAATAGCTCTTAATTAATAACTACAAATTACATCTTCAACCAGTGTAATTGGATTAATGTAATAATTACTATTTCTACTTACTAATGCAGTGTACTTATTAATTTCTACATCCCAAATCAACCTCAACCACTTGAACAATAAGGACAGACAAGAAACTTTACATCTAATGCTTTCAAATAAACAATATAGGCTACAATTACATGAATTATCCTTGAATTGACCTAAAGTGTGTGTAGAGGGAGGTTACATTAAAAATTTACCTTTTTAAAATTAGATTTTAAATCAACTTTTTTATATATATACAATTGTTTTACAGTCTTTCATGAAATTACAGTAGCCTATTCTGATTACTTAATTAATTAGCCTACACCCAAATTGTATATATTAAAAAAAAAGTCAACTTAAGCATTGACTCGAGCAGTTATTTTTTCCCAAACTAACTCTCTCTCCTTTGCTGCTGCAGCAGTGTTGCTTTTTTTTTTTTAAAGATGTGTTCAAGTTCTCCATATGCTTGCATAAGCACATCCAGTTCTGCTGGTGAGAAATATGCAGACCTCCTTTTCTCTGATGCTGTTGCCAATGGGGAATCATAATATCTGAGCTCCATTGATAATGGCTTTTTATAGTCACGGTGCACGCGCTTAACTCAGAGTCAGTCAACTTCGAGTTTATTGAACTAACTCATTTCAGCTGTTCTGAAACCGAAAACTCAGAGTTTCCCATCTCAGAGTAAGTCAACTCAGAGTTCAAGTTTAAACTCAGAGTTGGTTGAACCTCCTTATTGAAACAGGCCCCTGATGCTGCTTCCTCACCAAATGTGACACAATAATGGATCAAGCAGTGAAATATCATCTGGATAAATCTGTCATTACCAGTGACAAGACAAAGAAACATTATCTGAAGTTTTCACAGTGAATAAAGTTCATCTTCAAAACCAGCAGATTCAACAAGATTCAGATCAACTCAAAGATAAAGTTTCTCCCCAAAGAACAATGTCACATAGGTTTATTATTGTACATCATTTTGCTTCATGATATAAATGATATCCCATGGGGCGGGTTACAGAAAACTTCTTATCTCAGGTCTCAACTTAAGATATATGTTAAATTAGGATTTGTTTCAAATTCGTATTACAGAAGCAAGTCTTAACTTGATTTAGGATTCTTATCCTATCTTACAAAGTTGTATCTTATCTCTAGTTAGGAAACACTGTGCGAGCTGCTGATGAGGGAAACAGAATAACAGAAGCTACTTCAATTTGGCAAATAAAAGTAACTAAGGCATTAGTCAATGGTAGAGTCTTTTCTGAAGTAGCTTTTGTCCTGAATGTTGTCATAACTGAAACGATCATGGTTATCAAACAGATTAGATAATATTTTAAAGTTAGGATCTTTCTGTTACCATGGCATCCTGGACACCTTTACCAGACCAGATGAACTTTGCGACCCAATGGCATGTCGAGAGTCCTCGCTCTCACTACCTTTCCCCATAGGACACACCCATAATGCCCATAAAAGACTCTTCTCTAGTTAATTCATAGGAAAAAACACTTTCTCTGAAAGAACACTCATATCGCCAGGTCACTGTGTATATTATTACTGTTCTCGTATATTGTCTTTTGTATTGTATACTGTTTTATGCATGCATTATGATAGATCACTAGTTAAAATAACCTCATCTATAATCTGTGTGGTCTCTTTGAATTTGTGTTTTGATGATCTAAGTGAGAGTGTACATCATATGTTGATACCTACACTACATGATAATGCTCTGAGAATCTTTAGTAGTTTTGCATCAACACCCAATGCCATTAAATATACAAAATACCATGCTGCGAAGACAAAGAGTCGTAAACTTTCACTCCGAAAGTGTAGATCTCTATTGGTTCAGAAATGTGTTAGACTAGTTCCCTATCTGTCGGTCACTACGAGTTATGTCGAACGACATATGGGGTCTCACTTGGGAGGCCAATCATCTCTGAATTTAAGAGAAAACGCCAATGAAAATTGGCTAGTGGATTAACACACCTGAGCCACTCCCCGAGCCACGGGTATAAATAGGGCGACAGGTTCATCCACTCACGAGATTTTTGCTTCGTGACAGCCCCTCCCTGGCGCATCCCCCTGAGGAGAGACCTTCTCTCTCAGGGGCTTGGCACCATTTGGCACCCGCGTCCAGATCTCTGGAACCTCCACGTGTGGCTTCTGGATGGGACGCGGCAGACCTAAGTGATCTGCCCCCAGCGGTGGTAGACACTATCACTCAGGCTAGAGCCCCTTCTACGAGGCAGGCCTATGCTCTGAAGTGGAGTCTGTTCACGAATTGGTGTTCTTCTCACCGAGAAGACCACCGGAGATGCCCGGTCAGAGTCGTGCTTTCTTTCCTGCAAGAAAGGTTAGAGCGTGGGCTGTCACCCTCCACCCTGAAAGTGTATGTGGCTGCCATTGCAGCCCATCACAATGCAGTGAACGGCCGGTCCCTGGGGAGGCATGACCTGATCGTTAGGTTCCTGAGGGGTGCCAGAAGGTTACATCCTCCTAGGACACCCCTGATTCCCTCCTGGGACCTCTCTATTGTCCTGGCGGGACTTCAGAGGGGTCCCTTTGAGCCGCTGGATTCAGTTGAGCTTAAGTTCCTGTCTCTCAAGACAGCGCTCCTGATCGCGCTCACTTCCATCAAGAGGGTCGGGGACCTCCAAGCATTTTCGGTAAGTGAAGAGTGCCTTGTGTTCGGGCCGGCCTACTCTCACGTTGTCCTGAGACCCCGGCCTGGATACGTGTCCAAGGTTCCCACCACTCCCTTCCGAGACCAGGTGGTGAACCTGCAAGCGCTGCCCCTGGAGGAGGCAGATCCAGCCTTGGCGTCGTTGTGTCCCGTAAGAGCGCTTCGCATATACGTGGACCGCACCCAGAGCTTTAGAAGCTCTGAGCAGCTCCTGGTCTGCTTTGGAGGTCAGCAGAAGGGGAAGGCTGTCTCTAAGCAGAGGTTGGCCCACTGGATAGTGGATGCCATCGCCTTGGCTTACCATTCCCAAGGCAAGCCGTGCCCCCTGGGGGTGAGGGCCCACTCCACACGGAGTGTGGCCTCCTCCTATGCACTGGCGCACAGCGCCTCTCTGGCAGACATCTGTCAAGCTGCTGGCTGGGCGACACCTAACACCTTTGCGAGGTTTTACAACCTCCGTGTGGAGCCAGTTTTTTCCCGTGTGTTGGGTAACAGGTAATTGGCGGGAAGGGCTGGCTGGGTGTCACGCTTGCTGCGCCATTCCCCCTAACACGGGGATGTGAGCGCCTTTCTTCTCCCAGTAGAGTTCCCCGGTTGGCGTACCCTGGTCGAGCATCCTCCAGCACCCTCGGCAGTCAGACTTGGCGGAGCAGTCTGTCGCCAGGCCCAGTACTGGTGTTAGCATGCCCGGAGTTCCGGTCAGCCCCTGTACTGGGCTAGGTGTTCATATGGCTTGGTTCCCTACGGGTAATCCCATATGGGTATTCTTCCACGGTAAGGTTTCCCTCTTGGCAAACCCGTGTCTTCCCTTGACAGACCCCTTCTGTCAGTCTCTTCTGGCAGCCGTTCCATCCCTACTCCAAGGTAGGACCTGCCTCAGAGACCCCTTCCATATGTAGTACTGCCTCCTGGGTCAGTCCATATCAGTATATCCACATGTCACCTCCCTACGGGTAGGATGTGGTCTCCGTAGCGACCTTTTCCTAGGCTCGCTTCCCCATTGTCTTGCCAAAGCTGAAAGAACAAATAGGGAAGATTTGAAGCAATCTTTCTCTGAAGGTTGAAATCCCTTCCATTAACTTATGTGGGCGGAACAGCAGCGTGGCCTTCTCCAGCAGCGATGTACTCACTCTTTGGCCCCTTCGGTACCAAGGTCAGTGAATTTGCGCTGGGGCTTTGGGAAGGTTACGACCTTAAGCGTAGCTTTTGTGGCACGCCAGGGCTTGTCGACAATTGCAGCGCCACAGGGTTGTGACGATGTTCAGGTTGTGGCGTTTTCCATAGGACCCCATATGTCGTTCGACATAACTCGTAGTGACCGACAGATAGGGAACGTCTCGGTTACGTACGTAACCCTCGTTCCCTGATGGAGGGAACGGAGACGTTATGTCCCCATGCCACAACCTTGAACCGTTCGCTGTTGCCGGGACACGTTCTCGGCTCCTCAGCGTAAAACCTAATGAGTGGATGCACCTGTCGCCCTATTTATACCCGTGGCTCGGGGAGTGGCTCAGGTGTGTTAATCCACTAGACAATTTTCATTGGCGTTTTCTCTTAAATTCAGAGATGATTGGCCTCCCAAGTGAGACCCCATATGTCGTTCGACATAACGTCTCCGTTCCCTCCATCAGGGAACGAGGGTCACGTACGTAACCGAGACGTTTGTGTTAGTGTTTAGTTAATAAAACTCTTGTGCACAGATTACATGAGTTTCTGATTGTGTCACTGTTTGTGAATAATGTCCCTTTTACGAAATGATTTAGCTACATGCTCTAAAACATTCGTTCTGTAAGAAACTTATATTCTGTGGCCATGAAAATTCAGTTGCTGCAAGTCATTTGACTTTATTCATTTATATAGTTATTTAGCGAATTAAGGTGTTTGATAATAATTCACAAATACCTGTTAAATAACAGTGTTAGTTAAAGTTTAAATGAAGTTTTTGTACTTTATTTAATTGAGGATCTTTTACTTCAATATTACATTTTTTTTGTTTGGCAGCTGTTGCTTCCACTCATTAAACTCATTGTTTTTAAACATGTTTCTTTCTTTCAGGGTTTTTTTTATTTTTACCATGTGAGTAATGGAGCCAGTTGCCCCATCTGTTGGGGATTTCCTTAATTATTATCGCCATTATTTTTTTATCATAAGAAAAAAAAAATACTCTATGAATAAGGTAGTATTTATCCGTATAAAAACAAGAATGAGCTGTATTGTTAATTTTACAGATTTTGTTAGTATTTTCTTAGTACTGCGTTTTGCATTTTAAATGAATAGGGATAACACGTAGTCATTCTCTCTCTCTCTCTCTCTCTCTCTCTCTCTATATATATATATATATATATATATATATATATATATATATACAGTACAGACCAAAAGTTTGGACACACTTTCTTATTCAAAGAGTTTTCTTTATTTTCATGACTATGAAAATTGTAGATTCACACTGAAGGCATCAAAACTATGAATTAACACATGTGGAATTATATATGGAATTATATACATAACAAAAAAGTGTGAAACAACTGAAAATATGTCATATTGTAGGTTCTTCAAAGTAGCCACCTTTTGCTTTGATTACTGCTTTGCACACTCTTGGCATTCTCTTGATGAGCTTCAAGAGGTAGTCACCTGAAATGGTCTTCCAACAGTCTTGAAGGAGTTCCCCGAGAGATGCTTAGCACTTGTTGGCCCTTTTGCCTTCTGTCTGCGGTCCAGCTCACCCCTAAACCATCTCGATTGGGTTCAGGTCCGGTGACTGTGGAGGCCAGGTCATCTGGCGCAGCACCCCATCACTCTCCTTCTTGGTCAAATAGCCCTTGATGCCTTCAGTGTGACTCTACAATTTTCATAGTCATGAAAATAAAGAAAACTCTTTGAATGAGAAGGTGTGTCCAAACCTTTGGTCTGTACTGTATATATCCTTTTTTTAATGGAAAATGTATTCATACATATTAAATATGTATTATTATTGAAGAAGTCATTTTTTTGTCTTCTTAAATGTGACGTATGTTATTTCTGTGAAAGTATCAGCACAAAGGGAGATGTAGTATAATACTGATTAAACAGAAATATTTCATATAAATATTGAATAAATAATCTTTCCAAAAGTTTGGTTTGTTAGGAGGACAATATTTGATCGAGATGCAACTATTTGAAAATCTGGAATCTGAGGGAGCAAAAAATCTAAATATTGAGAAAATCATCTTGTTGTTCAAATGAAGTTTGTAGGAAATGTACAAAATGTCTTAATGGAACATTTTGTCATTACAAAAAAAAATTATAATTTTGACCCATACAATGCATTTTTGGCTTCTGCTACAAATATACCCCAGAGACTTAGGACTGATTTTGTGCTACACACACACACATATATATATAAAACAAAAACTTACTTCTAAGAGCTACCCAGCACTGTCAGCAACACACATGAACACTCAGGTAAGTGAATAACAACAGGTTTATTTGCAGGTGCAGGTGATCAAGATGGTGAAGGCAGTGAAGCATTGTTAAAGTTTGTGATGTGTGCCCTCATACTGCTCATGTCACGTGTATGTGACCTGCTATCCATAAATGGATTTATCCTAATAAAAACAAGTGCTTCCGGTCCAACAGAATACAGAGAGATGTCTGTGTGTTTTTCCTCCATATAGTTTAGTAAAATAACCGGTTATAATTCACGAAAATTGCTGCGCCAACAGGTTATGGGCCCAGGAAAGAAGTAGGTAACCGATGGAAAAGATTGTATTTCGACGGAGATTAAAAGAACTATGAACTTTGGGAGACAAAATTTCTAGGCCACATGCGTTTGCTAGGCCTAAAGGAAACGATTTTTCAAAGCCTCCCGCGTGTACTGATTCAGTATTTGGATGGTAAAAGTTTGTCTCTTGTAATGAGAGATGCAGCGGACTACGGTAGGAAAGCTCCAAAGATTTTGAGAGGTTATTATGCTGGCAAATAATCAGCCTGTACACAGAGTTTACATCGCTGCAGAAAATGGCAAATGACAGCATCACAGATTATATTATTTGAGCAGAAACCGCAATCACAGCTCTGAGAAAAGCAGAAGAGAGTCTCAGTGATGGACTGTTAATTGCGATGATTTTGAAAGGTTTGCCAGTATCCTTTAAACCGTTCGGCATCCATATTAAACAAAGTGATTAAAGCATAACGTATGCAGCATTCAAAACCAAGTTGAGAAGTTTTGAAAGTATGGAAAAGTTTCACACCAGTGCGAGTGATGATAACGTAATGAGAGCGAGTGCCTCAGTCCCTGGACGGAGGGGGAGAGAATGACTAACATCAGCAGACTCGGACCTTACGTGCTATAACTGCGGTCAAAAGGGACACTAAGCCCGTACTTGTCTGGCCCAAAATCACAAAATACTGTGGTGTAATTACTGTAAAAGCTTGACGCACAAAGATGAAAATTGCAGACGCAAAAAGAGAGACAATGTTAAACAAGCCACTCATAAAGAGGACAACACAACGAAAGGGCCTAATGGTTGATACTGGTGCGACATCGCACAATGAAAAATGAAAAAAGTTTGAGTTGGGTGATGGGACCAGAGCGAGCGGAGTGGTGCTTAAAAGAGGTGACGCGGAGGTGTGTCTGATTGACAACGAGGGAAAACAGGTGAAGACGCGATCAACTTCCTTCAACTTCCAACAGGCACATGATGAACTCATCCACAAGAGCAGTACTAAATTTCACATTCAAGAATACAACAGACTGTACTATCTGAACACTGTCAGCGAGGACGATGATAGTTGTAACGGATGTTATGACATTCAAACCTGGCATGAGATCCTCAGCCACTGCAATTATGATGATGTTTCCAGATTGCAGGATGTAGCTGAGATGAATGAAAATCAAAGGGAAAAATGGATAAATCTAACCTAAACTTTCAGGTTTGCACACAAGGTAAATTTGTTCAAAGTAGAAACAGGGAACCTGTCACAAGAGCTAAAGCTGCACTGGAAATACTGGAAAGTACACACAGATCTAGCTGGTCCAATTGATCCGGTAGCTAAAGACGGTTTCAAGTATGTGTTGGCATTTACTGATGACTATTCGGGTTCAGTGTTTGTGTATTTTCTAAAAGCTAAGAGTGACAATGTAAAAGCTACTGAAAAGTTCCTCGCTGATACAGCCCCTTATGGAACTATAAAGTGTATTAGGTCAGACAACGGCACAGAATTTATGGCAAATGAGTTTCAGTCTCTATTAAGGAAGAACTGTATTCGACATGAGACTTCACCACCATATTCACCCCATCATAATGAGACCGCTGAGAGAAATTTGAGAACGCTATTTGAAATGGCAAGATGTATGCTCCTAGAGCGCAATCTACCTAAATGTTGTGGATGTATGCTGTAATGACTGCTGCAGTTATTTGCAATAGGTGCTACAATGGCAGAATGTTGTTCAGTTGCTTTGACACAATGTATTTTGTTTAAAGCGCTATATAAATAAAGGTGACTTGACTTGACAGAATACGGCAAACCCCATACAATGCACTGACAGGGAGGAAACCTGATCTTTCAAAAATGAGAGTTTTTGGTTCAGTATGTTATGCATACAAGCAGGACAAAAAGAAATTAGATGCACAATGTGAAAAGGGAATCTTTGTAGGGTATGACAAAAACAGCCCTGTATACCTGGTCTATTACCCAGACACAGGAGAAGTTCCCAAGCACAGGCTTGTGAGATTTGTGACAAAGCGTGTTACTGAACACCAGACACAGACTGACATTTCAATGTCAGATGATGATTTCCATGGGGAGAGATATGTATTGTAACAACTAGCAGTTGTTCTATTAACGTGGCTGACTAGAGCTAAACTAGACAGTTTTTTTAATCTAATGGCTAGCAGGGTGCTAGCATCTATACGTCGCGATTTACTTTCGCTAGCGGGCAGAGCGAGCACTCGCGTCCCATACACCGAACGACCGTGAGTGTCTCTGTGAGCAGAGTTATTAACAAACCAGCCAACAGGAGGCAGTATTGTCTGTTACTCTTCAATTTTGAACTCAATATTCAAACTTACACAGCCAAGTGACTCCTCTACACATCTCTCTCCATGACGGTGACGGTCACCCTTTTATATAACATGGCAGTAAATGAACCCAAATCAACTCAAATTAACTTGGACATGAACACACATAACATTACAAACACAAGAACTCAACCATCTTGCTTAAATTAACCCATAATTGAACGCTAAACAAATACCCATAATGCACCTGGCTGCCAGTGCTGACTTCCGGATCATTACATAACCCCCCCCCCCAAGAGGGTTAGTGCCCCCACAACCCTATTCTCCCACAACAAAATCCGACAAATGTCCTGGCCAACGTCGAACACGCTTCGGCCTCTCTGACGTTTTACCCCCAGCGCCAGGCTCAACCCTGAGTCCGTTATTGTCCGTTGCAGCACTGGGAGTGGATGGTGGGGAGCCTCCCTGGCCTCCACCATTCTCTTGTTCTGGGGCCAGTGGGTGGTACGGTGCCAACCGATCCTTGATGAGTCAGTTTGGGTGACAACCCGCGCTTTCTCTGGGGGCAGAACACCCACACTCTGTCCCCTGGCTTAAGGGTAGGCCCGTGGGCCCGGGTATTGTATGCCCGCTTCTGGCGGGCTCCAGCATCCTCTAGAGCCTCCCTGGCCAGTTGATGGACTGTGCCCAGACGCTCCTTCAATCGCTGGAAGTAGTCCTGTTCTGGTCCACCAGCAATCTCCGGCTCGGGGGGGCGACCAGAACCCCAAGTCCACCGGCGTGCGGAGCTCCCTCCCAAACATCAGCGCTGCCATTGTGCACTGACTTGACTCCTGCACTGCTGTCCTATATGCCCACAGGACCAGGGGCAGATGCTGGTCCCAGTCTCTCTGGTGCTGACTAGTCAAGATGGCAAGTTGGGTGGCCAGGGTGCGGTTGAACCGCTCAACCAGTCCATCGCTTTGAGGGTGGAGGGGAGTGGTTCGTGTTTTCTTTACCCCCAGCCGCTGGCACACCTCACTGAACAACCGACTTTCAAAGTTCTGCCCCTGGTCACTGTGAAGTTCATCCGGCACCCCGAAACGGGCAAACATCTCATCCACTAGTGGCTGTGCCGATGTGGAAGCACTCTGATCCGGCACCGCATATGCTTCAAGCCACTTCTTAAAATAGTCCATAGCTACCAGGACAAAGCGGTTGCCGGCCTCTGTGATGGGAAATGGTCCCGATCCTCTCCATGGGTGGCTCTACTAGGTACTGCTGCAACGGCGCGTGAGAGTGTTGGCTGGGTCCCTTCTGTGCCGTGCAGACATCGCAGTAGTGAACGTGTAGCTCTGCATCCTGCAGACACCCCGGCCAGTAGAACCGCTGCCACAGTCGCCGCACTGTTTTGGAGTTCCCGAAATGGCCAGCTCCAGCTGCCCCATGAACCCAATGGAGGACTTCTGCCCGCAGAGCGTGGGGAACCAGGAGTTGCAGACGGTCAATCCCCCCCCCCCCCTGGGTGCCTGCCTCCGCCTGTAGATCACGTCATCGTGGAGCTCCAGGCTTCCCCACTGAGAATGAAGTGACTTGAATTCAGGCCCCTGTTAGGACACCGCTGGCCAGTCCGGACGTGCTCGAGCCTCCAGCCAACCCCTCACCTTCACCGGAACTCGGTCATTCGCCTGCTATTGTCTCAGCTGCTCGATGGTGAATGGCCCTCCATCTCCACCACTGCCACCCGGCTCTGTTGCTGCCGACGATGGGCCCAGATCTCGTTCTTCCTGGCGAGCACAATACTGACATTCATCAGCAAGGCATGGATGTCTGGAGAGGGCATAAGCGTTGGCATGCTGCCGCCCTGGACTGTGCTGAACCTCGAAGTCGTACTCTTGGAGGATCTCCAGCCACCTTGCCACCTGACCTTCTGGTTGGCGGAAGTTCAGCATCCAGGTGAGGCTAGCGTGGTCGGTCCTCAGTGTGAACCTGGTGCCCAGGGGGTAGGGACCTGAAGTGACGGACTGCCAGGACCACAGCTAACAACCCCTGCTGGGTGACACAGTAGTTTCTTTCAGGACGACTGAGGCTGCAGCTATAATAGGCCACAACTCGCTCTTCAGTCTCCCACTTCTGGGAGAGTATGGTGCCAACCCCTACGTTGCTGGCATCAGTGTCCACCAGGAAAGGTTGGTTGGGATCAGGGTAGGCCAGAACAGGAGCATCTATGAGAGCAGCTTTTGGCTGGTGGAAGGCTGCCGCACAGTCCTCGGACCAACCGAATCGCCGACCCTTATTTGTCAGCTGATGTAAGGGGCTGGCGATGGTGGCAAAGTCTCTGACATACCTTCTATAATAGGAGGCCAGGCCTAAGAAGCTCCGCAACTCAGTGATGTTGGTTGGTGGGGGCCAGTCCCTCACTGTGGCCACCTTTGTTGGGTCAGTGGCCACCCCGCTCTCACTAACAATTTGCCCCAGGAACTGCGTTTGGCGGGTGAGCAGGTTACACTTGGCCGGGTTCAACCGCAGCCCGGCATTATGGATGGCTGTAAATTGTGGACAGCGTGGTCAAAGTCTCTGGCATGGACTAACAGATCTTCCAAATAGACCACACAGCGGGTACGGGGAATGTCTTTAAGGACCCGCTCCATCAGCCTCTCAAAGGTGGCTGGGGCATTACACAGCCCAAAGGGCATCACCTTAAAATGCCACAGTCCTTGCCCTATGGTAAATGCAGTTTTGGGCCGGGCCTCCGCCGCCAGCTCCACTTGCCAATACCCACTGCGCAAGTCCAAAGAGCTGAACCAACAGGATCCAGCAACATAATCCAATGAGTCATCAATGCATGGAAGTGGGTATGAGTCCTTGCGGGTGACCGAATTTAGACGCAAGGGCGTTTTCTTCCACACCATGATCATAGGTGCAGTCCAGGGCCGTTAGTTGCCATATCTCGGATCATTTCTTCAGCAGCCTGGCGCTTGGCGAGAGGCAGTCTGTGGGGCCGCAAGCGAATGGGAGCAGTGTCAATGTGATGCTGCACCAAAGCTGTCCTAGTACAGTCCTCCTCTCAGGCGGCAAAAATGTCCACAAAGTCTTTCAATAGGCATTGCAGCTGCTCCTGCTACAGCACGCTCAGATGCTCACTGCTTCGCCGCCCCAACTCCTCAACAGCAGCAACAGTCTCAGGTGATGGATGGGTGAAAGGAGCATGCGGTGATAATGACTGGGATGCACTGGTCTGAGCTGCAATACTCCCCTGGAGCACCCCTTGAGTCCCTGCAGATCTGGAAGAGGACTGGCCGTCCCTGGCAAATCCTTTTCGTAGCAAGCAAATGGTGGACCCCGTATCCACCAGGGCGCTGCAGGGCTGTCTGTCAATAACACAGTCAAGGTACAATCCTCTGGTAAGCCCACAACGCCCCACAGTAGGGCAGTCATTGTGGAGGGGTGTCAAAGAATGGGGTGAGGGTCCCCTCACTGCCTCACTCCAAGGTCGTTTCCCAGGGATGATGTTGCCCGGGGCTGGGGACTCGGGGCAGGGCAGTCCCTGGCGAAGTGCCCCGGTTCTCCACAGCGTAAGCAGCGGTCTAGTCTCGACCTCCGTCGGGGGTTCATTGGTTGAGCACAGCTGACCTCCTCCTCCTGAGGCTAGACCCCGTCCAGCTCTCGTTCTGCTGTTCTCGTCAGCTGGCGCTGTAGCGGAGTTCGACCTGTGGTCGGCCCAGCCTGCAGCACCTCCTCAGCTCGCTCGAAGCGGCTGTTAAGTGCAGCGGTGAGGGCCTGGAGATCACGCCGCTCTTCAGGGGACAGATCGATGAGGACCTGAAGTGCAGGACCCTCCAAGGCGAGGGCCAAGTGAGTCGTGGTCTCTTCGCGGGTCCATCCGTCATGAGAGCAGCCAGATCGACCTGGGCCAGGTAGGGCTCCAGGGGCGTCAACCTGCTGTATCGTGGCAGCCTTGCAGGTGATCGTGAGAAGAGGCCGAACTGGACACTGATTTGGTGTGTTGGTGTGATAGTCAGAGGTTCATTCTGCCCATGCCAAGGAGAGCGATACACAGTCCGGGGAACGCTGGCGCCATCAGGCCAGTGCGGAGCCCTGTTTCTCCGCGTCGACTCATTTGTCAGGTGCTCTAGCTTGATGCGGTTCTCTCTGAGGGCATGCTCTATTTTGCTTATACTTTGCTCCATAACGGCGTCTTCTGAACGGCCTAAATCCCACTTCTGACACCAATGTAACAACTAGCAGTTGTTCTATTAACGTGGGCTGACTAGAGCTAAGCTAGACTGTTTTTTTAATCTAACGGCTAGCAGAGTGCTAGCATCTATACGTCGCGACTTACTTTCGCTAGCGGGCAGAGCGAGCACTCGCGTCCCATACACCGCACGACCGTGAGTGTCTCTGTGAGCAAAGTTATTAATAAACCAGCCAACAGGAGGCAGTATTGTCTGTTACTCTTTAATTCTGAATTCAATATTCAAACTTACACAGGCAAGGCCATATCACAAGTCACTCCTCTACACATCTCTCTCCATGACGGTGACAGTCACCCTTTTATATAACATGGCAGTAAATGAACCCAAATCAACTCAAATTAACTTGGACATGAACACACATAACATTACTAACACAAGAACTCAACCATCTTGCTTAAATTAACCCATAATTGAATGCTAAACAAATACCCATAATGCACCTGGCTGCCAGTGCTGACTTCCGTGTCATTACAGTATCCTCCCAGTCAAAAGAAAATGTGACTGATCAGACCCCAGAAGAGACTCATAAACCGCAGAATGAGACTAAAGATCAGGGTGGTTCTCAGACAGAAGTAGATGATCACAGTACGTGTTACCCTAAGAGAAACAGCTCCTCAATATTTGCCAGATTACGTTTCTGATGTTGAATGTGATGATCATATTCTGACCAATGTGGACTTCTTTTACAGAGTGCGTGACGTATCACACACATTCAAGGATGATATGAGATCAAGTGAGTCATAGATGTGGGCTAGGGCCGTGAAAGCTGAAATGGATTCCCTTAAAGAAAATTACACATTTACTCTAACTACGCTACCTGAAGGTAAACATGCAGTGGGGGAAAGATGGGTCTATGCTGTCAAAAACAATGCAGATGAGATTGACGTGTACAAGGCCAGATATGGAGCAAAAGGCTATAGTCAAGTAATGGGTGTAGATTACAAAGAGACTTTCTCACCAACAGCAAATATCACTTCAGTTCCATCTTGACCTCCACCAGATGGATGTAAAAACTGAATATTTGCATGCTCCAATTGACTGTGAGATTTACATGGAACAGCCAGAAGGATTTGAAGTGAAGTCAGACATGGTAAGAAACTAGTCTGTAAGTTGAACAAATCACTGTATGGTTTATAACAGTCAGGTAGGAACTGGAACAAAATGTTACATGACAACCTGAGTGAGAATGATTTTGTCCAGAATTCAGCTGATCACTGTGTGTACAGTAAACAAACTGAAAAAGAGAACGTGATTGTAGTTATCTGGGTTGATGATCTGATAATTGCTGCCAGTAACAATGATGTGTTGAAGTGAAGTGAAGTGACTTGTGTGAAAAAGACGCTGACAGCTAGATTCAAAATGAAAGATCTGGGAAAACTCAAATATTTCCTAGGAGTTGATTTTCATCAGGATGAAGGATTCGTAAAAATGAATCAGAAAAGGTACATTCTTAAGGTACTAGAGAGATTCAATATGTCAGACTGTAAACCCAGATCAACACCATGTGAGCAAAAGCTTGACTAGAACAGTGATGATGATCCTGTTGATCCTGAGAAGCATCGTGAGGCAGTGGGTAGTTTGATCTATCTGATGACATGTACTAGACCTGATCTAAGCTGGATTGTCAGTAAACTTTCTCAATATCTGTCTGATCCAAATGAACAACACTGGGCTACAGTGAAACAACAAGAAAATCTTAAACTTGTAGCATACAGTGATGCTGATTGGGCATCAGATCTAAATGACAGGCGGAGTACGACAGGATATTGTTTTAGTCTTACTCAAAATGGTCTTTCTCTACATGTGAAACTGAGTACATGGCACTGGTCGCAACAACACAGGAAAGCATGTATCTTGTACAGTTGTTGAACAGCATGGAAAATGATAATTTGTTTGAGCCAGTACAAATCTTTGAAGATAACCAAGGTGCCATTGCTCTGTCGAAAACCCCAGTTTGTCGACAAAGATGTAAGCATGTAGATATAACGTATCATTTAATTCGATCAGCACTCAGTGATGGTAAAGTGACATTTGAGTATTGCCCCACGGAAGAAATGGTAGCTGATGTTATGACTAAACCAGTAACCAAGCTTAAACTTGAAAAGTTAAAAAAGAGTTTTATCTTTGGCATGTAACTGCAGCACAAGAGAAATGCAAGACTGTTCATGTGTTATGTTGTTATAATGATAAACTGCACAGTATGAGAACAAGTCGGGATGTTAAAGTTTGTGATGTCTTTGTATATATATTAAACAAAAAAAATATTTCAAAGAGCTACCCAACACTGTCAGCAAGTTTCAGAGGCACTTCGAGTACATCACTGCCGAGGCACCAGCAGGGGGAGCCAAATGAGCACCATTATCCCTCGTTTATGCCACATCTGCTGAAGCACTTCCTGCCTCAGGCCCTCTCTGCTTGTGTGTGAAAAAAACCTGTTTATTTTCAGGTACAATATGTGTATTTAGCAGAGCATTCTATATAAACTGATTCCTAAAGCAACTGTGTTAAATTTCTTCAGTCAAGAGCAGTGAGTGATTTTTCTCTTTGTGTTTTGTTGTTTTATTAACGTTAAAGGAATAGTCCACCCAAAATAAAAATTCTGTCAGCTGTCTGTCAGTTCTGTCATAGTGTTTTGTTTTCATACCATCATTTACTCATTCAGAAGTGGTTTTAAACCTGAATCAGTTTCTTTCTTCTTCTGAACATAAATGCTATTTTGAGGAACAGTTGCTGGTCCACAGTGACTTCCAGAGTATTTTCTGCTACTATCAAATTCAGTGTGGACCAGCAACTGTTTGGGTACCCACATTCTTCAAAATATCTTCTTTTGTGTTCAGCACAAGAAAGAAATTAATACAGTTTTGGGACAATGTAGTGAGTAAATAATGATAAATGAAATATATTATATATTTAATAGGCCTACTGTACCTTTAAGACCTGCATCTGCTATACAGGCACGTGTGTTTTTTTTTTTCTCAGCTGTTTACTTTCATTTTAGACATAACCGACTGACCCCGGATTTCCACCGACTGCGGATCGGCTGCGGAGTCAATAGGTTTGCTGTAAAGTCAATGTGTGTATTTTCACTGACTGTGGAGCAGATCCGCAGAGCTTTAGCACAGAGCAGAGTGTGCAGGACGAGTCGAGCACAGAAACAAAATTCAGCTGTTAGTCAAACCCGGGCCTGGTGGTATTGAAGGTGAGTCTGCATGTAAACCTTGTGTGTTCTGACAGTATTAGCGCAAAAGATAACTTAGTTCAATAATCAGGCGCTGTTTGACAGGCTTTAGCGCGCGCGCTTCGGGTGCATGCGGCGCTCAGAAGAAGCGAGTCATTGATTTTATATGAAAATCATTGTATACAGTGGCTTTTCTCGGTGATATTTGGTGCCATTTATCAGGAAGTGACTGTTTTGCATTGCAGCTTCACGCATTACTAACTTGTTTGCCTTTATTTCTATGATGCATCTACTGTAATAAGTTCTTATTAAGAATGAACAGATGTTTAGATGTTGATGAAATAACATTTGTTGCTTGCTTTAGTTGGGCTCTTGACCCTTGGGTTTTTGAGCTTCTGTTTTTTTCTGTGTTTCTTTTGAGACAATCCTTGCTGCAGAGCACAGAAACCTGGATGGATCCACTATATAGCTCTATGTTTTGCATACATGTGCTGTAGTCTCTTTTTAACACATAATTAAAGTTTAAATAAGCATTACAGTATAGCAATGAGTTATATGTTTTCTTTATACTGGCAACTTCACAGATTGGTCTTATTTTGAAAACTGAATATGCATTTTGTATTTATCCCCAGGAAACTGCCCGCAAGTGTTGTCTTATTGTAATCAATTGCACTATGCATAGCTACTTTTTAGGAAAACCATCACCATGATTAAATATGTCAGTGTTGTTTAATTCCTCCAATATTCTTAATAGACAACGTTATTATATGTACATTTTGTATGGATTCTAATTTAGTTAATAAAAAGGTTTTCAATAATAACAATAAACTGTGAACGTTAGTGAAATGATTTATCTATTGAAGGTTCTGATTGGTGTGTGAGAAATGTTGACTCTTAGTGTTTTCACGTGGGTATCTGAGCTGATTGAGCTCAAGCTTTGCTGACTTGAGGAAACAGTATTGAATGCTAGTGCTTTCTACATGACAACATGATGTAGGCAATGAGAAGTGAAGGGAGCTTTGCAGTGACAGTTCAACAAATCTGATTCATGTGTCAAAAAGGGGAATAGAGTTTATAGTTTAGATAAATCGGGTGTGCTTTTTAATAAATGGTGTTATGGTCTTGAAATTTTAGTTCCAAAGCTTGGTTATAGTGTTTAAGCAGTCGAGAAAAACTGTAATAGAACGCTTTTGTTTAATGTTTTCTTTTTTCAATGATGTTCTCAAATGGTTAGCACATAAATATTATTATGAATGTCCTCATAATGTTAGGGGAAAACATTCAGCAATCATAAAACATACATAAAGAGTGTGTGTGTGTGTGTGTGTGTGTGTAGGTGGGTGTGTTTGAATGTATGTATGTGTTTGTGTTATAATGTATGTGTGTGTGTGTGTGTGTGTGTGTGTTTGTGTTTGCACTTAACTTTTATACAAAGTTTAAGCAAGAGTTAGAATCAAACACTTTTAAAATTATGTTCATGAACTCGCTGCATATTGTCATTAGAATTTGTGGAATGTTCTTATAATGTCTGCAGAAAACATTCTTAATAATTCTGGTTTAAAAACAGCTTCAGATACACCTCTGAGTTAGAATCACAGTGCTCAGTGTTCATGTGTGTAAAACATGCCCAAATGACAATAATATCCAGCCTTCTCACATTAAAATAAGACAAGTTATGCATGCACATTCATAGGTCATATACACAGATTGAGGAAGTAATTTGTTCCCCACCCCTCCGTTGTGGCCTTGTCCTGAAAGTCATGTGGTTTTCTGGAAGGAGAGCAGACCCCGGCCCGGATATCTCTGTAGCACTCAGATCCTTTCTGATTGGCTGACATGTGTCTTGCGTAACAGGAGTACACTTAAATAAATCAATCCCATGCAAGGGTCCAGCAAGAGAATTCAAGAACACAAGACACATCTCTAATATAACATCCTGCAGAAAACTCAGTTTGCTGTTTGGAACACAGTTTTCCTCAGGTCTGACTCTTTTACATTTACGTTTATTTCTTATTTGACTTTTATTTAAATAAATCATTTCTGATTCGTGGGATGTTTCCAGAATAAAGCTTAGAAAGTCATGGTTTATTCTGAATGCATGTTTTGTGTTATGTTTTATATCTCACAAATGTTATAGGTGAATTAGGGATGTCCTAAAATGAACAAGGTGATCTTAACTTGGTTTAACTTTTACAGCAATGTGGGTAATTCTTCAAACCTGCAACTGCAAACTGCAAAAACAGTAAAGACAGCAGGGAATGAAAGTTATGGGTCATGACTCAAAAGAAATATCTGATAAAAAATAAATAAATAAATAAGATTTTTTTAAACTCTTTTAAATTCTGAAATGCGAAAATGAGTCTTCAGCATGTTACAAATTTGCCATTTCTACTTTGACTCTCAAACGTTGTAGTTGTTTTGTGTTATCGGCATCAAGTCAAGACAATGCTGTTTTCTGTGTTGTAAAAGCCATTTTTGAATTTTAATTAATTTTTTTGAATTTTTAACTTACTAATTCCCAAATAATACTTTTCTTTAAACTACAGTGTGTGATTAATTACTGATGTATTTATGTTCTGCTGAGTGTTTAAAATAGAGTAAAAACTCTCAATGAGAAATGTCCTGCTCAAGTCTTTCTTGTGATGGAGACTCTGCTTGAATAACTAGCTTTTCCATTGTATCACCATCAGACTTATTTTATATTTACATTTATTTTGTTAAAACCATTAAATCAAATATATTGAAACTTATGCCATCACTGCTGTTTTTACAGCACTTTTGTTTTACGATTTTAAAGACGTCCCACCATTTCCAGAATTCGAGTTGTATTTTTCAGAATCAAAACAACACCGTTTTTTCTAATTCCAGTTCCTCCATTTTCCTCTTGTACAATGGGTGTGGCAGACGAACTGTGTGAAGAGCTCTTCCTTTGGATTGATCATCAGGAGCAATGTGCAGATCATCTCAAGGCTTTGGCCACCGAGCTGGAGGACATGAGGGAGGCGATGACTGCAGGCCAGTTGGTGGGAAACACAGCTACTGTGCTTGGGTCTGTCGCTCTTGTTGGGACAGGCATTGCAACAATTCTGACTGGAGGTTTGGCTGCACCCTCACTGGCACTGGCAGCTGGAATCACAGTCGGAGCGGGTACTGCAACTAGTCTTATACTTACACTTGTGGAGAAATGGAAATCTAGTGAAAAAATGAAAAATGCAGAGAAGACTGCTGACAAAATCAGGCAGATTCAGAACAATATCGAAAGGCTCCAGAAGAAACTCCAGAAGGAGTGTGAGAGTGAAGGGTTTGAAGTGTCATCCTCCGATGACGTGCAGTGTGAAATCACAGCGAGGATCCTGAGAGCCTTGGCCAAACGCAGTGGTAGAGATCTGCCCCTCAGTCGCCTAAGACACCTCTTGAGAAGTGATGGCCTGTATACAAATCACATATATCTAGGGTTTTATATAGACTTTGCATTCTTCCGCACCGTCAGTTCTTTCATAGCATACCTTGGATATTCTGCCATCTTTCTGAAAACAGCAGCAACAAAAGGACAAAAATATTATGCTCCACTTCTTGTGAAAGCTTCTAAAGAAATGGCTGATGTTTCACTGAAAGCGGTGTTAAAGGGAACAGGCCAGGTATTTTTTCATAGATATAATCCACACACATACACATATATGTATAGGTATGTTTTTCATCATCAGGGTCCAAATAACAATTGTGAAGTCCTCCCCAACTTTTATAGACCAATAAAAACCTAAGTTGACAACAAAAACTGAGTTTATTTGTCAAAAATAAACCAACAATCAGAAACCAGGTGGGTAGGAAATAAGTGAATCCGTCCTACTTCCAGTATTTAAAAGAGTAATTAGCAGCATTTGGCAGTCTGGTGGTCTGGAGCACTCAGGTGTGTATCTATGGCACACCAAGAAGAAAGGACAACAGACAATACTGCAGAGAAGTTGACCCAACAATTTTAAATTCACCATTCCACAGTAAGAAGAATTGTTTAAAAATGAACGGCCTTGAAGACAGTCCCAACAGATTTAGTCCAGGGGTGGTTTAGAGGTGATGATTTGGGCTTGTTCTGCAGACACAGGACCTGAGAAACTTGCAGTCATTGAGACTACGAGGACCTCCACTTTATACAGGAATAATCTAGAGACAAATGTGAGGCCATCTGTTCAGGTAACGGTGGGTTGAAATTGGTCATGCCACAGGACAACGAGCCCAAGCACAGCAGCAAATCAACATCTGAATAATTGAAGAAAAGAAAAGGTGGTGGAATGGCCAATGTTAAGATAATATATTTCTCAGCTCTTTATCTTTGGATGCCGTCCAACTATTCTCAGTTCTTGCATGAGCTCATCGAAAGAATTATGAACATGAAGCCATTTTATCTGTTCACAAACTTCATCTTCAAGGTTTATTATTACATCCACACATTATATAGTTGCATTGCAAGGGGTGATGCAGTAGTTTATCCAATAATAATTATACACTACATCATATAGGAGTGTCTAGCAAACAAAGGGTTTTCCTTCCTGCTGCCTCTAGTGCCCATAGGATGTAGATTACATCTGTATGTTATATAGAAAGGAAGTATGACCAGGAAATTCTGGATATATTAGGAGCACTTGGCTGAGTGATGGGGTGAGTTGGAGTGAGCACTTGGAGTGATTGTGCAGTACTTGCACAAAGATAACTTATCTCAACTGAACTATACAGTTCAGTCAGTCTAAACTCAATAACCTTCGGGCCTATAGCCCCCGTCCTTCTCTGAATATCTGAACCCATGAGGAAATATACATGTGTGTATATGTGTGTATACATTGAGGTAGAGAGAGAGAACACAGAAGGGAGGAGGGAGCGAGACAGAAGAAGAAGAAGAAGGGAGGAATAATTACAGAGGGGTAAACTTACAGAGATATCTGGCAGAGAGCATGATATAATCTAACAGCCAAGTCTAAAACTAAGCCTTAACCCCGTTGATGCTACAAAGAAATCTTTAGATTTGTGCACAAACATTTTTGTGCACAGATGAATGCGCTGAAACATTAATTAACTGAAGAAATGTTGTAAAGAAGAGTGGGCCACAAAATGATGTGAGAGACTGATAAACTCTTAAAGAAAATTTCCTTCAAATAATTGTTGCTAAAGGTGGTTCTACACGTTATATTTCCCCCCACATGGTTTCTTAATGTTTGCTTGGGAATTCTGGGGAATTTATATATATATATATATATAAATATCATTTTGACATCTTTGCAGGCCGCAGGAGGAATCTTTGGGCTGATATTAACATTTCCTGATCTGATTGATAACTGTGAAGAACTGATTAAAAACAAACATCAGACTGAAGCTAGCACATATCTGAAGACAAAAGCTAAAGAAATCCTTGAGACTGTGAAGAAATTAAAAATGCCAATGAATGAATTGCAGTAAGTACATAGGTGTTTCTCTGAACCTTTAATGTAAATGGTATGTTGAGTATGTGACATGAGTAAGACTGCTTACTTTAACACAATAATAATACTGTAGATCTTGTATTTTTCAACTCACTGCTGGATTTCATCACCTCTACTTTTATCTTTCAGAGAGATGCTCAATCAAATCCCTGAAATGGAATGTCACATTGATTTGGCTCAGGAGATGTTTGGATCTCAAATATACACACGAGGCACCATCTGTATGGAGTATAAACAGAGCCAAAATCAGGACACGAAGACACAGGAGTTTATTCTCTTATGCACAAAAGACATAGGAGTAACTAAGAATTGTTCCACAGGCAAAGACGAATCAGGTGACAACAAGAACAAAAGACGGAAGAAGACGGCTACTTCAACTGTAGACAGGAGCCTTAACCAGGAGAGGAAACCTGCTTTTCCGAGGAAACCACCACACAAGTCTAAAACAAAAGTAAAGAAATTTCAGTTCCGCCTTCCTAAAATAATGATGTCTAATGTGCGTTCTCTTCCGAACAAAATAGAGGAGCTCCAAGAAATGATGGAAGATGTGGAAAACGTTAATTCCGATCTCATGTTCTTCACAGAGACATGGTTGAAGAGGAACTCGCCCAGCATTAGCTTCGAGGGATATAGGTCTTACCGGGTTGATCGTGATGCACGGCTAACTCAGAAACGTAGAGGAGGGGGATTGATGATGCTTGTGAATAAGGCCTGGGCGACTGATGTGGAGGTGGAAAACATCATGATTACTCCAGATTATGAGTTAATGGTTGTGTCCATTATACCACATGACCACCCTGAGGATGCGCCTCCACTTACCTTCATCCATGTGTATATTCCTCCAGGAACTAATATGACTCAAGCTGCCAGAGACATCGCTGCTGTTTACTATGATGTTCTGGAGCAGTATCCTGGTGGTCCTGTTTTCTTGTTGGGTGATTTCAACCACTGTGACATCACTCATCTCTTAGACTTGGAGCAATATGTCACATGCCCAACCAGATACAGTAACACCCTGGATCAGTGCTATGGGAATGTGCCAGGGGCTTATAGATCTGAATGCAGACCCCCGCTTGGCCGGTCAGACCACAATGTCATTCATTTGATTCCTAAAAAGAAGTCGGATGGAAGTGACCCTTCCAAAGATGAGAAGTGTACACATGACTGTACCAAATCCAGAAAGCAATGAGAGGCTGCGCAACAGTTTCTGTTGTTGTCATGTAGCACCAGGGTCCTGGAGGAACATCGTTTAGTTCCACTGTGTGCTGTGCTACTATATGATAGCTTGTTTTGTCCTATAGATGTAGGTGGCGTCTAACTTCTTTCAATTAATTAACTGAGTATAAAAAGTCATTGAGAAAGAAGAAGACAGGATTATAGTCGGAAATGGTCTGAAAACTGGCACAACAATGAGGAACAACATGAGGAAAACTAATTCTCCTTTGAATGAAGAAAATTAAATGCTTGATATGCTTTTAACCTGTTAGCCCACACCAGAAAGCGGGGGTCCTGAACGCCTCTCAACTCGCACGTGTCAGTGCTTACGAATAGATTAAATGAAACGGGACAAATTTAATCTTGACAAACTATATATCATTATAAAGATCTAAGCCTCAAGCATCGATGACATATCGCTGTTTTTCAATCGAAAGCCGATAAAGACTGTATTTGCTACATTTGTGTAAGCAGTACACATACAAACATGAACAATGAAAACGCTGTACATACCAGATCCGTCGTAATAACAAGTCATAAACACATCCACAGCTGTAAATCCCAGTTTAGTTAGAAAGGTAAGGGTCCACTGAAAGACATCCCATGAAGCACGTTTAGTCCAACGAAGCAATAACGTTGTAATATGGATCATAATTCCTTTGTTTATGTTTCAGTTCTTCAGCGACAGAACTGTTTGTGTTCGTTATGGAATAACTCACGGTCGGAAACTGCGACTTGGTAGTAAAAAAAATGGCATGGTTTTGCAGCGTACAGTGTCACAAACAGAATGAGACGATCCACCAGAAAAAAAAAAAAAGAATTTTGGCGCTCCCTCGTGACGCGCTCTGACGCACCTGTCAGCTGATGAAGGCGGAACTTATAGCGATCGCCTTTTCCTTTGTTTTAATTTTAAACAGTTTTTAATATATGTGAGAGTGTGTTTTATGTTGAATGTGAATGTATCTGCATGATTACCATCTGTTCGAGTGCAAATCAGCCCAAATCAGCTCGCTATTACTGAATGGTCACGGCTATCAAAGTGAACGCGTCTATATGAACAGAGAGAGTGGATTATTTACTGTATGGCACATTTGTGTTATTACCATCTGTATAAGTGGCCATCAGCACATCAGCACTTATTTGCGTCGTAATTCATTGTAAATACTGCATTTCTAGCAATCTCATGATTTTCTGTAATTGGCAAACAAAGTTAAATCATTTTTATTTTTCTTATTATTCTTATTTTTCTTACTCAAATTATTCTTATTGTATTTTTCTAGTGCTCAAATAAATCACCTATATGATGTCTAAGTTTCTGTCTATGCAGTATGCAAACTATGCAGTGGTATGTTTACTGACTAAATAGTTTGTAAAAGCCTTCAATACTATTGGAAATATATTCTTATATTTGGGGGGTGGGGGGTCTAGACATAGTCTCAGAAAAATATTTGCAGGATTCTCATTTTCCATGATATCTTATTCAGATTTGAAATAGAAACTCATGTGACATGTGGCTTTCAACCCATTACTTTTCTAGATTGCTCCAGGGCTGATTTCATGTATTTTTATATCAACTAAAAAAAATATTTAAGTGTGGTAAAAAAAAACAATTCAAGGCACTTCAGTGTCTATAACTTTTAATATTTCTGAGCATTATCAAATCTGGTTGATAAAAAGTAAATCCCAAAGTGTCTTCTTTCCAAAGAAAAATATTGATTTGTAACACACTGAAGTAGGAAACTGTTACAATTATAAGTTAGTCAGTTGTGAGTCCCATAATGGGTTGTCAGGTTAACAGGTTAATCAAATAAATAGCTTTGCTACGTATAGTAATACTGCTAAAAATATATTTCCGATCACTGAAGTTTACCATTATCACCAAAAGTCACCCTTAAATGTGTTGAGGACCAAGACTCATCAGATCAGAAAATGTACACAGTGCAGTCTGGCTGTGAATGTTACCATTAATTACTCAGTGAAGAGGAAAACAGCAGAGCATTCACAAGCTGTGGGGTGATAGAAGACCACTGAAGATAAAACCAGGATGTTAGTTCAAGGAAATGCCTTGTATACTAAGTCTCCAGGAAGAATGGTTGAGTGGGTTCACTGTAAACAATTCGGCTTCTTGAACTCTCTCAGTCTACTTTTATTTGATACTGACAAACACACACCACTTAGTATCTAACTTTGAGTGCAATCCTAATCATAAACCATCATAGCCTGTTAAGTAAAGCATTGAGCATACTGTATGTATATATATATATATATATATATATATATATATATATACACAGAGCTGGGTAGTAACGGATTACATGTAATCTGGATTACGTAATCAGATTCCAAAACTCAAGTACTTGTAATTAGAGTAAACTACTTTTTAAAATACTCGTAATCAGACTACAGTTACTTTTTTATGGATTACACGATTACATATTATTAGCAAAATGGTAATAAGTCGTTCACAATTCATTGATTCTCCTAAATGTCTTTTTTTTAACGTTCATGTTTTCCTAATAAACCTGCCACTTATACGTTCGTGATTCTTCGAGTTTTTCCGGTGGAGAGGGGGAGGGGTGTCAGAAACACGCTCAGAAGAAATCAGGGTCAGACATTTCATTTTTAAAGTGTACTATTCAGTGTAAACTCTGACTACCACCGATTAATTTGCTGTCAATGGAAATCTTTGACCTAGCAAAGTTATTTCTTGGAATTTCATGTCCTTTAATATATTTTTGTAATGTTGATTTTTCTTCATTGTTAGCTACTACCTTATGCACTTCAATTGTTTTGAGATGAAACATTTGACCTGGACATGGTCTTTATATATTAGCCAGGGCTCGACGGGACAAGTGGATTTTGTGAAGGGGCAAGTGAAAGAATTTTACAAGTAACCTGATCAAAATTTTAATAAAAAACCATTAATAGGGCAGCACAATTTGGCGAGAATGATTCAGATTTTATTACTTTCATTGTAAAGGGTGACTAATAACAGTATTGACAGTATCAAGGTCGTGTCAGTTGAGGCTAGTGAAGTCTGTCAGACTCGCGGAGAAAGCAACACCAAAGAGTATAGAAGCCCAAGAGGCGAAACTCAATAGAACGCTCCATAGCAACAGTTGCCCCCATGACGTGACGGCGTGGCCACCATTATGGACTGAAAACTGAAGAAAAACGCAGAGAAATAATGGGAGTCAATGGCACTGAAAAACTTAACATAACAAAAACTTAACAGAACTTAATTTTTTCTGGCCGTCATATCTAAGTACGAAAACAATTTAAAATACATCAATGATGATGACCGACGTTAAATGACGGAAAATATACGTCTATGTGTTGGTTATGCATGGCCTAATTACCCTTAGGAAAATAGTATTTTGGGACAAAATATTACTATGGAAGTACTATAAGACTACTATAGAAATACTATCGCGGCTCTATAGGATATTATAGAGGTATTACAGAACATAACATACTTCTGTGATGTTCTGTAATACCTCTATAATATTTTAAAGCTGCTATAGTATTTCTATAGTAGTCTTATCGTACTTCTGTAGTATGTCCCAGATTACTATAGGCCTAGTATTCATATAAGATTACTATAATATTTTGATTCCTATATAATATAAGATTCCTATAGCACTTTTTTGTAAGGGTATGTCCCCCACCGAATTGGCTTCATTAGCCTACCACTTACGATTTGCTAAGATACAATTATAAAATTATTGCAAACCTTTAATCTATCAATATTTATGTTCTATTATGCATTTTCCTTGTTATATGTGTAAGGCTGTATATATATCTGGGTTGTCCACAAGGTGTCCCCATAACGCTATTGAATTAAAACAGATTCAAGTGCCTTTAGCGTTGTTTGGGCCTCGTGATGTACCGTAGCGTTGATATAGGAGTATTGCGTCATCTTTTCCTCAGTTCATGTTGTCAACGCTATAGGTAAGCCATGTTAATGGTAGTGGGGAAAATCAATGTAAAATATAGTTGTTGTTTTCGCACTAAAGATCAGTTAATTAAGATATTTTGTGTTTTAAACTGTATAAGACCTAAATGCATATTAATAGAGAGTTGAAATGGTTTGTTTTTTTCCTTTTAAATGTGATTAATGCATGGTGGATAATGTATGATAAAACAAGCAGCACAAGCTTACTGTTGAATTGCATATGCATTGAAATATGTTATACTTTGCTGGTTTAAAACTTAAGTTGAGTTCATGTTGTCAACGCTATAGATGCCGTGCTGTGGAATAAATGGTCAAGCCACAATCCTGAACCACTCTGTGTCTGAGTCTCCGCTTTCTACCACCACCCACGAACATATAACACAACGCAGAGCAACGGAGGTGCTAGAGTCCAGTGAGCGTGTGGAGAGAGAGAAAGAGGGTTACATCTTTGGTGCCGTGACCCGGATTGTGGCATTTCTAGACCGAAGAGGAAGAGAATTCTACAGCCAGTGGTTTGAATACTGAACTATATTAACAAACTGAAATTCATAACAGGACTGGTGGTTTTGGGGTTACATATCTGCCCTCACAGCTATATCCTTTAAAGTCTGCTGGGTACTTTAACTGTTATTTAACTGTTTTAAATATTTGCTGTGATGTAAAACTTATTTGAAAAATTTATTGAAAAGTGAGTTTTTTCTTTTTTCTTTTGAGATTTGGGAAACTACTGAAAAAGGTTACTGTGCATCTGCTTAATACTCAGACTTTAGTTTAAACCGTTTAAGTTTAAACTTTTAATTTTAGTTGAGGAGCAGTTAACTTTCTTGGATAAGCTGGTTACGTTTTTCATTGTGCTCACCTCACTGAAACATATAGCTTACTTTAGAACAAATTTATTTATATGGGTTTGCATTATTTTACATAGATTCAACATCTCTTAGAACTTAATTACATTGCATTACATTACATAACCTGCTTGCACATAGTAAACACATTGTAATTTTAAGATGTCGCAGACCTATGCAAACTCCCCACAAGACATACAGTGCTCCTCCACCAGTGCATCTAGTCTCCCGACGCCAGTGGGGCATGTCACCATTGGCCCACCAGCCCCTATGAACGCGCCCTGTGCTGACCAGTATGTGACGCCAGCCCATGCACGAAGGTTGACAGGCCCTGGGGCCTCAGGGCAGGTACCGCCACTTTGTTTCGACAACAGCCCAGATGCAAGACCAGGTGGCCAGATAGATATGATGATTGATGCCTCTGTTCGCAAACGCAGTAGACATGGGCCCTCAGAAGCTATGCCTTGGCAAGATTCCCTACATCATGTCATTGTTGAGAGGCCAGTTGTGCAGCAGTCGCTCCAACCCTACCCAGTTGCTGTGCCACATCCAGCCCAGCCTATTAGGCCTGGCCCCCAGGTTTACCCAAGTTATTCATATCCCCCATCTGTCTTCCGAGCCCACCAGTGATGAATACTACGGTTAAGCACGTAGCTGCTGAGCAGGCCTTTCAAGTGCATTCCCCTGAGGCCACATTTCTCACAACTCCAGTTCCAGGCTATAGTGGAGTCACCCCACTAGCCCCATCTGCAAATGCATGGGCTCCATACATAACTCAACACAGCCCTCGGGTAGCGTTAGACCAGGCAGCCACTGATGCTCCTCCTGAGCTATCTCCTCAACGGACACTGATTCCAGCTTCCCACCTCAACATGCATGTTAACGCTCATTCTCCATACCACCCTTCTCCAGCCCCCCCTGTGCCTGCATCTGCCGGCCAGTATGCCCATCCACACGTGACACAATTCATGCCTCCTGCTCGAGCAGTCGCCAACCAGTGCCTTCCTATGACAGCCTATGGAGGTTTCAAGCAAACTCATCAGGTGAAAAATGTTCAAGTCTTCACAGGAAATCCAGACTGTAAGATACTGGTGGAAGACTGGATTCGCGACATGCAATATCTCTTGGAGGCAATAGAGCTCCCAATGCACCTCCGCTTCTCCACTGTTGTGCCACACCTGGGGGATGAAGCCCGAAATCTCATCCTTAACTTACCTCCACATGATCAGACCCCTGAGAAAGCGCTGGAGGAACTGCGGGCCGAATACAGTGACACTCGAGGATCCCTAGATCCTCTGGCTGACTTCTACGAGCGGAGCCAGAATTCAGGGGAGTCTGCCTGTTCTTATGCTATAGCACTGGAGGCAAAGTTGAGAACAGTAGAGGAGAAGCAACGAGGAGGTAAGCCCTTCCTGGATCGAGATAGCAAACTAACACGGCAGTTCATGAGAGGCCTCTCCGACGAGGAGGTGTACACCAGAATGGCACCAATGGCACCCAGGCTCTTCAGCTTCCGAGAGCTGCAGGCAGAGCTCCGAAGTCTAACTAGAGAAACTAAGAAGTTTCAGATGCGTAGTGCAGCAAAGAAAACATATGCTCAGGTGCATGTAGCATCAGGAGGGGGTGGAAACACCAAGATAGATAGGCCAAAACACACATCTGAATTATCAGAGCTGACAGAAATGGTTAAGAAGTTAGATCTCATTCAGGAAGAACAAATGGCTAAGCTGTCACAACTAGAGTCGAGAATGACCTCTTCTCCCCTTTCCTCCCCATTATCTGTCCAACCAGCAAAGGGAAAAGTAAGCCAGAGTACAAGTTTTGTCTGTTACCGGTGTGGAGAGCCGGGCCACACAGCCAGAGTGTGTCGAGCAGTGCTTCCAGATCAGCTGAAGCCCAGCAGCCTAAGGTTCCTGCTGACGGACACATGCACTCTGTTCAACATTTAAACGCTTAGTACCCATGGCAGCGGGGGCATCCATGGGTACACAGCAAGGGCCCCACCCACCTGTCAAGAGGATTTGCACTGAAGGAGGGGAAACACCACTAGTGGGACCCAGGAACGAAGGGGAAGTAGAAGTCAATGGAAAGGCATGCAGGGCTCTAATTGACTCTGGCTCGCAGATCACCAGTATTACACACAACTACTGGCAGAGCCACCCAGCTCTAAAAATGAAGCAACTACAGCCTTCTAAAATACAAATAGAGGGTGCAGCAGGTCAGACCGTGCCGTATCAGGGCGTCTTACACATCGACCTTAAAGTGCTGGGGAAAGAGCTCAAGTCTATACCTACCTTCGTCGTTCCGGATTCCGACTATCGATCGTCAGTCCCTCTGTTGGTGGGAACCAATGTCATTCGATCCTCCCGAACCCATCTTCAAGCAGCTTATGGCCCGCAGTTTCTGTACCAGGTCAAAGAGAAGCATCCAGAGTGGTACACAGCCTTACTGAGGGTGGGAAGCGCCGAGCAAAGTGAAATGCATGACGTTGTAGGCCCTGCTGTTTACACTGGCCATACAATAAACATCCCTGGTGGAAAAGAGATGGATTTAATGTGTAGGATTAAAACTGGTCCCCAAAGGAAGATTTATACAGCCCTGATAGAAGGCCATCCCTCCTTGCCGCTCCCCCAGGACATCCTGGTGGCCAAAGTGCTTGCAAATGTGAAAAGAGGTTGTGCTCCAGTTAGAGTGATGAATCTTTCCCAGCGAGTCATTACAATCAAAAGACACACAAATATGGCCAGCGCAGTTCTTGTGGACAAGGTGGTGGAGTTCCCAGATAAAAAGCATGGCGAAGCTGGGAACAGAGGGGCATGTCTAAGTCTGGACCAAGTGGTGGCTAGCTGCAGGGTTGACCTAAGTGAAGCAGCGGTTGAAAGTGAGGACCAACGTGCTCTACTCAAGGATCTGCTGGACAAAAACGCAGATGTGTTCTCCCAGCATCCCATGGACTATGGTCACACCACAACTGTACAGCATGAGATTCCGCTGGTTGACCCGAGGCCTTTCCGACTGCCGTACCACAAAATACCCCCCTCCCAGTGGCAAGATGTGAGGCGGTTATTGATGGACATGGAGACAGCAGGAGTCGTTCGCCCCAGTAAAAGTCCGTATGCATCCCCTGTGGTGGTGGTGACCAAGAACGATGGATCACTTCGATTATGTATCGAGTACCGGAAGCTCAACGCCTGCAGCACCCGGGACGCATTCCCTCTGCCAAGGATAGAGGAAGCTCTAGAGGCTTTGGGGCAAGCAAAGTACTTTTCCACCCTAGACCTTACATCGGGCTACTGGCAGGTAGAGGTCGCAGAACATGATAAGTACAAGACAGCATTCAGCACTCCCATGGGACTGTTTGAGGCCAATAGAATGCCTTTTGGGCTGCAAAACGCACCCTCAACCTTTCAAAGGCTGATGACATTTTGTTATGGGGACTTAAATTTCACCCATCTACTTATCTACCTTGACGATATTATAATTTTCTCGAAGTCCTTTAATGAGCATCTAGAGAGGCTCCAGCTGGCATTTGATAGACTTAGGAAGCATGGTTTAAAATTGAAACCCTCCAAGTGCCAGCTTGTAAGGAAGGAAGTGCAGTACTTGGGTCACTGGGTGTCAGCAGAGGGCATCAAGACAGACCCAGAGAAGATCAGTAAGGTCAAGGAGGCCTTGAGGCCTAGTGATCGTATGGAAGTGCTCCGGTTTTTGGGGTTTGCGGGGTACTATAAGGAGGTATGTTAAGGGTACTCTAACCTGGCTGCTCCATTATACCGCCTTACCTCCGGTGACCCTAGAAAGAAGAAAAGAGGGATCCAGAAAAGCCCAGGCCCTGACCTGCCATTTCTGTGGACTGTCAACTGTGAGGAGGCCTTTCAGTCTTTAAAAGATAAGCTGATAAATGCACCAGTGCTTGGCTATCCAGACTACAGTCAACCCGTTCTGCTGCAGACTGATGCCTCAGGAATGGGGCTTGGTGCTGTGCTAGCCCAGGTACAAGATGGAGTGGAAAGGGTCATTGTGTATGCGAGCAGAGGCCTAAGCCCACCTGAGACGAGGTATCCATCACACAAGCTTGAGTTCCTCGCACTCAAGTGGGCCGTGACAGATAAGTTCCATGACCACCTCTACGGGTGCAAGTTCTCTGTTCTGACCGACAATAACCCTCTGAAATATGTAATGACCTCAGCCAAGCTCGACGCCACAGGTCAGCGATGGGTTTCTCATCTCTCCATATTTGACTTTGACATCCTGTATCGGAGGGGACAGGACAACTCTAATGCTGACGCCCTCTCACGTATATGTCCAATCAGGAAGTGGCGGAGACCCTGCAGTCATGCCCGCAACAGGTGAGGGCAGGTGAACAGAGACATGAGGAGGCACATACCACCCAGGAGCCTGGGGAGGGCTCAGGAAAGTACATAGCAGCAGTCACAGAGGAGCCTGAAAGCGGTCAGTCACTGGAGGCCAGTGAGGCATATGTGGATGTGGGGATGGAGGCTCTACCTGCTATGACCACACAGGAGCTTCGAGTGGGACAGAAGGAAGACACAGTTATCGGTCCCATCCTCCACTTTAAGAGCAAGAACCACAAACCAAGCCACAGCGAGAGGATGAAAGTGGGCACCACTGGGGGCCTCCTCCTAAAAAAGGGGAGGAGGTTAGTGGTAAAAAAGGGATCATGTACCGCAGCCATAAAGGGGTGGTGGAGCAACTAATACTGCCAGAGAGGCTGCGTGAAACTGTCAAAACAGCCCTTCACAATGACTCAGGGCATCTGGGATTTGAGAGGACACTACAGATGATAAGGGAAAGATTTTACTGGCCAAGAATGTTTCAGGAGATCAAGGCTTGGTGCGAACAGTGTGAGAGATGCTGTCTTAGGAAAACTCCCACGGTCAATGTCAGTGCTCCCCTTGTCAGTATCCATACCAGTGCCCCCATGGAACTGGTTTGTGTTGACTTCTTAAAGCTGGAGAAGTCCAAGGGTGGTATGGAGAATGTGCTCATTGTTACGGATCACTTTTCTCGTTACGCACAGGCCTACCCCACCAGGGACCAAAAGGCAGTCACAGTGGCCAGGGTCTTGTGGAGGAATTTCTTCTGCCATTTCGGTTTCCCTGCTAAATTACACACAGATCAAGGCCGTAACTTTGAAAGTGCAATAGTGAAGGAGCTATGCAAGTGTATTGGGACCACTAAAACCCACACCACACCCTACCACCCCCAGGGCAACGGGACCACCGAAAGGTTCAACCGTACCCTAATGAACATGCTGGGAAAACTGGATCTGCATCTAAAGCCCCGGTGGCATGAGTACGTAGATTCAATGACACATGCATATAACTGCTAGCAACATGACTCCACTGGATATAGCCCATACTACCTTATGTTTGGTAGACACCCCAGGCTCCCAGTGGACCTTATCTTCGGGTCCACCACAACAACCCATGTGAATACAGCGAGTATGTCCAGGCCCTGAAATAGTTCTAAGGCGCAGCAGCACAGTCGAGCATCTCTGAGCAACACACAACAGTCTTTTGTTACTAAAAGATTCATTTTTGAACGAGTCAATGGTTCAGTGAGCCATCTATAAAAACAGTTACTTGCTTCATTTATTGAATGAATCAGCCGTTTGAACGAATCGGTTGAATCAATTATTCACTCATTAAGAAAGTGACTTGTCACCACGTACTGGTGGCATATTTAACAGTATCATTGCATTTTTCCAACATTTCATATTTTGTATGTCAAAAAAGTAAAACATTAATCTAAAAACATGATTTATGCATTTGGACAGTTTGTTGATACGGATTTCATTTTAATAACATAATTATTACCATAATGTCTTAATGTATTGATCACATGTAAGAATTCAATGTAAATGTACACATCTACATTTAATCAGTTTAGGAAAAATTTCCTTTTTAAAGTTGAAAAGTGTACCGCAATCAATTTAAGGGAAATATCAGAAATATATTGATAAAAGTAATAGTTTATAGAGCACTGATGAGACGGTTTCAGAATAAATTACATTTGTGCCAAAAAACAAACAAACAAAAAAAACTTTTTTAAGTAACTTTTTTACTCGGACAAGTGAATGATTGATTTACTTGTCCGAAGGACAAGCTCATGTCAAAGCTTAATGTCGAGCCCTGTATTAGCAATGCTATTGTTGTGAGTTTCATCCTCTTTAATATTAATTTTTGTAATGTTGTTATTGTTTGTCTTTTCCTCATTGTTACTTTGCACTTAAAATAGTTTGCTGTGTGAGTTTAGTCGTATTCAAAATTCATGTTTGCAATTTAATTGTTTGATGTTTTTAATTGACACAGTCTTATTCACTTCTAGTGTTTTTTTATTTATTTTTTATTAAATATTCTACCTAGTAGTGATATTGATGTGAATTTCATGTTTTTCAATATTTGTTTTCTAAATTTACTTTATTATAAGTAAATATGCCTTAAAATCACAAGATGTGATTTAGTTTTTTTCAGTGTTATAGCAAACTCTAACAGCAAGGTAAATTAGTGTTAGTATTTTGTAAGCATTAACTGTCCATACATTGCACTTAAAAAAGAAGTTATTGTGGCTCTTTTTGGTGAATTAGATGTATATATATTTTTAATATATTTTCAAAAAAGTACAAGATTATCTGAATATATGTGATATCAAATAAGGGTTAGCACAAATGTAATCTAAATGTAATCCAAAAGTAATCAGATTACGTTACCAAAAACTTGTAATCTAAGAGATTATATTACTGACTACAAATTTTTGAATGTAATCTGTAATCAGTAGCTGATTACAATTCAGAAGTAATCTACCCAGCTCTGTATATATATATATATATATATATATATATATATATATATATATATAACATAACACATAACATATTCCTTATAAATTTTACTCTTCTTCAATGTTTAATTTATGTTTGAGAAAATCCCATCACGTTTTCATTACAGCCACCATTTGGTTTATATATAAAAAAAATGAATTAAAGTAGAAATTATTATGCAATTGTAACTTTATTTTTTTAAAAACTTAATAAAGTGTAATATTAACCTTCAATATTATATTAATGTAGTAAGAAATGACTCTCATGTATATTTTACAGCATTTATTTTCCTTGAGAAAGTTTGGCATGTACTGTACCCGAAAAATATCCAAAATAATCTACATTGATTCGAATCGGTAATCAAATCGAATCACAAGCTTGTGAATGAGAATCGAAACGAATTGTTAGAATGAGCTTTTAAGCTGTTTTGTTGTTGTTGTTGTTGTTCAGGTGTTCAGTTCAGTACGAATCATTTCATCATAACTAGATGCGTTGTAAATAAGCGAGTCATTGTGCAGCGTAGAGAATTTAATTATCACCAAACTTTCATGAGATCGCGAGTGATTATAAAGTGGCGTTTATTGATTGACAGCTGTCCTGTCCGCGTGTTGAGAGAAATCAGATGTTACTGTAGTTATAAAATAAATATGAATGTGCATTAATTCAGCTCACTCACTAAAAAAACTAAAATAAAACAACAACACAGATTCAGTATTCCTCAAAATGAAGAAAAATAATGCAACTTGGAAAATGACGCAAACCTGCAATAATTAAATGTTAAACCACACAAATATCCTTTATGTATTTAATCCCATTCTATTAACCGATGTCTTTGCTTCTGACCTTCAGTGATCCAGTTCAACCATACTAAAACAACAGGTAAACATACTCTGAACTGTTTGTGTTATCAGATCTGGGAAGAGTGCCAAATATGGGAGTGAGAAAACACCACACTGAGACTCTTTGCTGCATATCACGAACATTAACCCTCAAGCAGATGAACAAGATGCAGTTAAGCATTTCACCAAGAAATGACTATTTTAATCAACTTTATCAATACTAATTTCAGTCTTACTGTACATCAGGTGGGTCAGGTTGCAGGCCCAGAAAGGGATGAAGGACACTTCTAACACCAGGCCTGATCAGAGTGCTAATGTCAGGCAAACAGCAAACACAGAAAGACTCAATTGTATTTTATTTTTTTAGTAAAATAGCACTTTTTACAATGCAAATTGTGTCAAAGCAGCGCAGTAGGTTTTTATTGGTTTATATGATTTCTACCACTTATGCATTATTCTTTCTTCTTCCTGTATTCAATTATCTCTTTTAATATATTATTCTATTGTATTTTAATAACTTTCTTAAAGTATTCTTATTCTTATATATATTATTTGCCCCGCTGCAGTGACCCAGCATTGACTTTACAGGCCGCGTTTGTGCACAAAGGCCCCTAACGAAACTCATTTCAGACAAACTAAAAAAAAAAAAATTAACTGATTCGAACAAATTAACTGAATAGCAATCACTTTTTTTCTAATTTCACTGAATATTTTTATTTCATTACCTTCTTTATTAAACATGTGTACCTTAACTTTAATTAAAAAGGCTTTCTTTAGGCTCATTTTGTAAATGTAATTTAAGCACAAACTGTGTTTGAGCTTTATTGTGGAATTTGGGTAACACTTTACAATAATGTTAATTAGTTAACTACTTTAGTTAACATGAACTAAGAATGAAAACAACATTTATTAATCTTGGCTAATGTTAATTGCAACATTTACTCATGCATTATTAACATGAACTAACAGTGAACAACTGTATTTTCATTAACTGACATTAACAAAGATTAATAAATACTGTAATGTATTATTCATTGTTTGCTCATGTTAGTTAATACATTAACTATCATTAACTAGCAGAACCTCATTGTAAAGTGTTACCGGAATGAGTTTTAATGTCACAAGTGATTCCTCATGACCTTCTGATACTGCTTTTATTTCTCATCAAACACAACTTTAAGCAAACAGTGTTAAAATCCTTTAAATTCTTATTTTACCTAAAATACCATGCTGCAGATTCTATAACTGTTGTCCCTCAAATGGATTTTTTTTTAATCTGATCAAGCTTCTTCCGGTTCATGATCTGCTCAGCCAGAGTTGCTTAGGGTCGTGCATCTTCGGACGTGATGCATGCGGGTTTACTAGAAACACCACCCACACAACACCAGGACGCCATTTTTAGCTGCTCCCGCCTTTGCTTTGTTCTAATCTCTCCACTAAATGCTGCATTAAACTAATTCATGCACAATGAATACTAATCCCTGCTGTGTTAAACTCATGTATTGTACTGTAAAAGACTGATGATCTGACGAGCTTCTTTCTGCAGGTACCAATACATCTTACTCTTCAATATGCAGCGACATCTGCTTAACAGGTTTCTAAAACAACTATAAGAGGAGAAAAGGATGTTGAAATGTTTTGACTATGCACTGCACTGGTGCGTGATTTTTGATTATGATAAAATCTGTTTGTGAATGCAATGTAAATCTGGATTCTGCGCCGTCTTCTTTTTGACAGTGAGCCGGATTTACAAGAATTAAAGCATCAGTTTATTTTTAGATAATGTGTGATCATGAGTGAGTAGATGAGTGAGGCAGGAAACCACTTGACCATTTCCTGTTAAAACACAACACAAAGTGTTTTATATCAAGAGTAGTGGTCACACGTTTATTAATGTTGTGGTTTGTGTTTGTTTTGTGCTTTATTTTGGACTTGCGATCTCTGTAAAGATAGCGGAAGGACACGTCCTCACACAGACTCCATGACTTTATTTTACCACATCTTTCTGCTGGAGTCGTGTAACTCTCTAAGAATTGTTTTCAGAGTTCTTTCACATCTGACATGACGTGAGAAAAGAGACTGAATGTATGAATGTCTATGAAACTATCACCACGTGTTTGTGTCTGTGTGCTTCCGTTTCACATGAACGGATAGTAGGCTACTATTCAGCTTCTGAATGGGGATCCATGGTTAAAAACGAAACTTGACACGAAAGAGTTTGCATAAGGTTCTTGTTGTCTTTTTTTCCCCATGTTCTCACCCTCATCACTTTCTTTTCTTCTGTAGAACACAAAAGCAGCCATCTTTGTATGTATTTTCTGGTCTTTTGCATTGGTGGAAGGTGAGAGATTGTAAAAAACACTGAGTGCCATAACACACATGAATAACTGTTTTCTTGGAGATTTTTGCATCATGCATCAACACATTCTTCAATCATTGTAAATGTGCATCTAAAAAAGAAAGTTGGCAATAATTGAAAGTTTATTTGACACAGAAATCCCTCTCTCTCTCTCTCTCTCTCTCTCTCTCTGTGTGTGTGTGTCAGTGTTGGATGATGGATCGCAGTGTGAATGTGACGTGTGATGAGATTCAGATCAGAGACGGGTTTGAATTCAGAGTTCCTGCTGACAGATTCACTCTCTTCCATCAGTCTGACTGTGAACCGCTCTGGTACTCACAGGTGAGAGTGTGTTTCTGTCCTCAGACCACTCCATCACACACACACACACACACACACACACACACACACACACACACGCACACACACACACACAGACACACACACACACACACACACAGACACACACACACACACACACGCA